>NW_020798265.1:0-51244 GCF_002237265.1 Aspergillus thermomutatus
CACCCACCCCCCGAGGAAGGCGGCCTCGCCTATATCCCCGCCATCTACGCCCTCCCACCCGATCCTTTCCCCGACGTCGAGGAGTTCGTCCAGTGGTCCTCGCGCGCCTACCACCTCGCAATCGTGAGATTCACCACGGAGCCGCCCCGCACAACCCTCAAGTCAAGCTTCGAGCACTACCTCTCCCTCAATCCGTCCATCAAGGCTATCTTCGTCGGGACCCGGCGCACTGACCCGCACGGGGCCAAACTGACACATTTCGATCCCACCGACAGCGGATGGCCTGAGTTCATGCGCATTCACCCTGTCATTGACTGGCACTACGCGGAGATCTGGGCTTTCATTCGTCACTTGGGTCTCAAGTATTGCTCTCTCTATGATCAAGGTTACACCAGCCTCGGTGGCACTACAGATACCCACCCAAATCCCAAATTGCGTATGGACGACAACGCCGGTCCAGATCAAGGTTCTGCAGACTGTACACAATCTCAGCACTACCGGCCAGCCTACGAGTTAACCGAGGACCAGGAGGAGAGATTGGGACGCAGCAAATAGCGGCAACTCAACGGCCAGGGGCCGTCTTCAGTCCATTCCAGCCCCGTTGTATATAGCGAGACCTTAACGGTCCTTCCTCTTCTCTTTAATCTTCGTCTCTGACCCCTTCTTCCTACTCCCCTCCAAAACCGCAGAGGCTCAGCGGGTTGCCCTTTTGATTTATGTCCATCGCAGAGCTATAGACTTTGCATACAACCTTGCATTATTTTTGAAAACATTCTGATCCTGCGGAACTTGATTCGAGCCGGCCTGTCCGTTTTCAGTTGTTAGAATAGGCGGCCGTGGCCTGTTGAATGGTACGAAAAGCGAGCTTGCGCTTTTGGACAGATAAAGAATTCAGGAAATCCTTTTTACATCTATGAAAGGATTTGTCATTGCTCGATTCATGGAATCGGTAACATATGCAGTCCTATATAACACATTCTGTTGATCATACATCAAACTGCTGTATCGAGAGATTAAAGCGAAGATAACGCTTGCAACGCTCAAATCTTAAACTGCAACAAGAGGCGAAACGAAGCCACAAAGAGAAAAGAAGAAGAATCACGAGCAGGAGACGTGGAATGGAAAAAAAAGGTTCTGCAATAGCCGAGCCAGAGCAGTGATCATACAATCGATAGGGCTATACTTTTCCAGTAAAATAATCCGCAAGTTAGAACGTCATGATGCTCGTTCCGACTGCCATGGTTGACAACAAGGACATTTTGGCGCCTATGAGTAGTGACGATAGGGATATTCGATAGCAATGTGATGGGTAAGACCCAGCTTGAAAATGTCAACTCAAAGAGCGGACCTTGGAGAAGTCATGAGGACATCCTTGCACGGGGAGATTGGAGATAGAGACTCAACCTCCATGTTCTCCTTCTGGGGACTGGAGCCTTGGGATCGAGCCTTGACGCATGGAGTGCTGGGCATAACTGTCTTGGAGGAGCTAGCAGAAACATTGTTTGGCACAGCATGACGGTCATAGAGTCGCCCATGATACACCGGAGTGGTCTCCCAAGTTGCTGGACTGTTCTTGGTTGACCATGAGCTGAAACGCATGTTGCTAGCCGGATTTTTCATCAACTGGTACCTGCTTACATTGTTAGACCACTCATGGCATCTGTACCAGACAATCCTTCATACATACGACGGGGAGATGGACGTCGCAGGAGTCCAAGTGGAACCTACTCCGACCGGCGATGGATAGCTGACCTGGGAGTTAGGGCTGAGATGATTGGCGGTCTGCTGGAGACGATGCAGAGAAGGAGATGGAGTAGAGCCCTGAACCACTTCAACGGAGTAGTTGTACTCCCCGGCACGGTATGCACGACGTTCGTTGCTTTGCTGCTTCAATATCTTTTGTGCCTTCGTGTCTGCGAACCGGAGGAGCAATTTCACACCACCTTTGGTAATGTTGTGGAATTCAGTCAACACTTTCTCGGCGATTTCACGTGTCTCGAAACTGGAAAATAGAGTCAGATTGGGCCGCAGCGGGGGATCATCTGGCGAGTGAACACTTACCGAGCGAAACCGACCTCCTTGCTGACGCCAGTCTTCTCATCACGGCTGATCTTTTCGGAGACAACACGGTACGGCTCGAAATGATGACGAAGGTCCTGAGCATATGTTAGAAAATCGTTTCGGATGAGGCCACCGTACTTACAGCTTCAGTCCAAGTGATCGGAATGTTAGTGCAATAGATGTTGGTCGACGTCCTGTCCTCAAGATCCTTCAGGCGAGAATTCCGAGATTTCTGAAATGTGTCAGCATTTGCAAATCTCTGAATGGCATGATTCACAGTACTTGTGCAAAACTCGCTTGATATCCAAGATAAAAAAAGCCCCGTATGCAATTCTCACATGACTCGAAGTTGAAAAACTGGACAAAACCGAATCTAAAAGCGAAGTTAGCGTGAGAGATCAATCCATTAACAGCTGCTTTGACATACCCTTTGCAAAGACCAGTGTCCAGATCCACAATCGCCTTGCAACGATCGATCTTCCCAAAGCGAGCAGCATAGGAATGCAGCATCTCATCCGTGGTCTGCGGCAAGAATCCTCTGATGTAGACGTTGGTAATACCTTCGCGGTTCTCGAGGCATTTTGCGAGCGTCACTTCCGAAGGGTTAGTCCACATGGCGGGGACGGCTCTCGGGATCGGCGGTTCCTGTTGAGTGAGACTCTCCAGATCCTGGAGCATGTAGCCATTTGGAGTCTTCATCACCTGGTAAGGGAGACATGGTTGCGGAAGGCCGTTGTAGTTCAGAAGTGGAATAGAGGAACCATCCATGGTGGACCCAGAATAGAACTCACTCTGGTTGCCAGGAGTTTCAGAGGTGGATTGGCCGGTTGCCTTCTGGTTCTCGCTAGCGATCCAACCATTTCGCTTCTGGCCAGCCAGATTCTGCAGGTTGTTGTCTGCCATGAAAGGAAATGGATATCCCTGCATTGTTGCTGGTGCCATAGAAAAACCGGGACTGGCACTTGGATACATGGTTGGAAGATATGGAAGGTGACCCAGCTGGCTTGGTCCAAGGACAGAAGTGGGATTGAAAGAAGAAATAGGAGGAATGCCATTAAGCATTGGACCACTGGGAAAGAGGACAAACTGGCCATTGTAGGGTGCACGATTGGCCCCAGATAAGTCCATGTTTGGAGGCATCGTGAACGGCATGTTGCCCTTGATGGTGCCGTACTTGGGCCCAGAACGCTGGTTTTGAAAGTTTAGACCTCCTTGAAGCGGAGCAGAACTGTCATGGTGACCCTCCGGCTGGTTGGCAAGACCGTTCTGGTGGTAGCCAGCAGCAAAGGGAGCACAAGAATCTCGGGCAAATTGCCCAGACTGGGACTGAGGAGCTTGGCTAGAATCGGCAGACGCAGCATGCTGTTGAACCTGGGACTGCATGATGGCTGTTTCTAAAAGGGATCTTCAATATCAGTTAGCAATTCTTCATTGAAATAGACCTCCGCCTTTCAGGTGTCACCATTCGAGCAAGAGCATACAAATGCTCTCTGATGATCTGCGTGACCTTGAAGAATCAAAAGCTAAGGTGCAGGGGACACTCACCTTGGACTTCGAGATCGGGCGGCAATAGCAGGCTATATAGCGTTGAAAAAGACAACTTGATGATCAAATTCGGGTCAACAGCCTGCGTAATGATGGAAGAGTGCTGTAGTTAACTCACCTACTCTCGCGATGGAGCTTCGTATATTAAGACGATGAGGATTGAGTTTCTTGTGGTAACGAGAGCGAGTAAAGGGCAAACGAGAGCCTTTTCCTGACGATGAATAGAGCTGATAGAGGCAGAAAGATGACTGGTAACGAAAAGCTGCTAGCAGAGAAGATGAATTGCTACCGAGGAGAATGGGATGAAGAAGAAGAAAAAAGCGAAAGAATGTGGGATGTGAACAGGGGGAAAGAGTCCTGTTGGGCAAGTATAGGGAATCAGAAAGAAGGGCTTGTTTACGGAAAGAGCAGCTCTGGGACAAGCTACAAGAACTTAGAAAGAACGATCTATAGAACGTACAAAAGATGACACTGACAATGTGGAAGGAAGGTAGTCACAGTATAAGAAATAGGAAAGCGAAGGGAAGAGAAGAGGAAACCGTTGAGTACTTGGCTGAGATCAACTGAGGCATCAATATGCAGCCTGAAGAACCAAATCATGGACCTGTCCATGGCAAAAAGAGCATCTACACAACAACAGCAGGAGTGCAAGGCAGCTATCCTTAGAAGTCATCACCGAGTGATGCAGGCAACAAGGAATAGCAGAGATATATTCTCCTTATGTTCAGACCCAGATGACTGAAGCCGCTAAGTCGATAAATAAGTAATAGACCTGCCCTATTATAAATCATACACGTATTGCAAGGCACTTGACAGTAGTGCTGAGAGCGTTCTAGTGAAAGACGAAGGTACATGGATAAGACCAATAGTTCTACCTTTCTTCGAGCCCAGTCTATGATGATAGAGTACTTTGCGAGACGAGGCAGAATGAGGAAAGCCCCGGGAAGATCGAAGCAGAGCAAAACGGAAGGGGGAATCAGAACAGAATAGACATGCTGAACAGATTGACTTGCAGATCACAACCAGCACTACTGCTCTGACCTGTCTTGCAGCCACTTGTACACGACAGAGAAGTCCTTTCCTCGGTGCTCCTGCTCGACAGAGTTGTATACCTCACGAGCAGTCTCTGCCAGTGCCAGGGGAGTGCCGGACTCCTTTGCGGCCGTGATTGCTAATCTGAGATCCTTGTTCATCAAGCTGACTCCAAACCCGCCATCATATCCACGAGATGCTGGAGCGTTCTCCACAACGCCAGGAACAGGATTGTTCACTTCCATTGGCCAACAGCGGCCGGTGGAGGTATTGATCATGTCTGAGAGAGATTTGGGATCCAGGCCCCAGCGAATTCCGAGATTCATGGCCTCGGCTGTTGCGATGTTGTTTATAGCCAAAATGTAGTTGTTGGCAAGCTTACCCGATACACCTGCTCCGGGAGGTCCCAGATGCCAGGCCTTCTTTCCCATAAGCATTAGAACCGCTCTCACTCGATCAACGAGCTGGCCGGTTTGAGATGACGCTCCGAACATAAAGGATAATGTACCTGCACGAGCACCTACTACCCCTCCTGACATGGGAGCGTCGACGAAGCGCCCTGTCCGTGTCGTGTGAATTGCGTTTGCAATCTCCTTGGACGACGCGGGGTCAATTGTCGATGTATCAATAAACAGGCGCTCTTCTTCCAGAGCGGGCAGGTCACCGTGCCTCATGATCGAATAGAAGACATCCTTGACGTGCTCTGGCTCCGGTAGACTGGTGATCATGACTGTCTGTAGAGGAGGAGATTAGTATCAACAACGCAAAGTGAGTGAGACACACATATAGGCAGTTAGAAAATATTTCAGAAAGGATATAATGAACCACTAGAGCAGCTTTGCACCATGTAGCACAACACCTTCGGTGTATCAAGAACCATGCAGCTCCTGATCTTTGAGCGGTAACAACTACTAATGAACCAAGGACGTTTAACTTACCGACTGCTCTGCAACTTCTCGAGCACTCTGGGCGACCTCAACCTTCATTGCGCCATCTGCAGCACCACTGCTTTTCGTAGCCTCTCGTGTCTCCTCCACAAACCTCTTCGTGGCATTCTCGTTCAAATCACGCACAATCAGCGTGTCGGTAGCTGGAATTTTGGCACGTAGGTTCTTGGCCATGAAGTAGCCTACAGATGAAGAGAGAAAACAATTAGACCCGTAACTCCTTCATTTCAGACAAACGCCTGTAGTCAAAAGGTATCTTAAACGCGCTGATTCACTGTCCTTCCGTGAAAATTGACGCACAGCATTCGTTTCCAGCAAACGCGTCGAGAACAGAAGTAATCAAGACAAAAAAATAAGATCGCATACCCATTTGTCCTAAACCGATGAATCCCCATGTTGCATCGCGTTGTAGAGTAGTAGAGAATGTCCTGGCCGCAGAACGCTGGAGCTGCGACACCCGTGACAAAGAATACGGCAACGATTTGGAGACAGAAAGTCCCCGCATTCGAAGGGATACTGTGGATGTGAGACTCATTTTCAAATTGTCAACGTTATCAGACGAATTGATCAATTCCAGCAACTCTTCCCGGGCTGCACCAAGAAGACGATCGAAGAGAAAGACAAGAGGAAAGTGTGATGGATTAATGTTAGATCTCAGGCTTCAGCAAAGGCGCCGGGAACTCATCAGCAAGTCAGGCAACGCATCGAGTTCGGTGTTACGGTAAATCTCCTGCAGAGGTATTCCCGAGGATCGAATAAAGAGAGAGGGGGAACATTCTTCTCCGCTGCTTTCCGAGGCTTGCCATGGAGAATGCCCTTGCACCCAGAAGAGCCTTGGCCATGTCCATAAGCGGGCGGTTGCTTGGAGCCATCGACTTTGGACTTATCCGTCTCCACTGATCCGTTCCGTGCGGGGAAAACCCACATCAGAGCGCGGAGAACCGAGCATCACGTGCATCACGTGCACTGCTGTATCATAGTCTCAAGGCATTCAGGCATCATGACCGGAGTACTTTCGGCCGAATTAGGTAGTCTACTCTCTCATTTATACATACGGCCAGGTAAAAATTTCTTTGAAAGATATGATAACATCGAAGCGACTATCATGTCCCTGTCAAAGGCATCTGCACCTCATAGGATCGGTGGCAATGATCTTCAGATACATCTATTGTTGGCTTTCACCCAGTGCAATAGTTCACACCAGTCTAGATACAAAATGGAACGAATTTATAAAATGTATAGGTCAGGGAATAGCAATGGACAGAATGGGTATTGTGACTATCAATGTGGTGTAACGCCCGCCATATTAACCCAACATGAGAAACACTGAACAAATGCAGACGTATCTTCTCGAGCAGAGACAGGAAAAGAGCATGGACTGGGATTGGGACATAGTTCGACAACCGACAATCACTGTCCTGGCGATGTCGGGTTGCTGGTCGGTCCTGTGAGGTATTCTGGTGGCACTTTCGGCACCCGGGGTGAGTTCGCGGCTTGAACGGCTGCACGCTGCTGGGCTCGGATCAAGTCACGTTGCCGCTCTTTCTCCCGGTTTGTGGCCGCGCCGCCTGTTAGTCTTCTCATTCCGCTGCGGATCATAGACTCAAGGGACGAAGACCCGTCTGTTACACTTCGGGGCTGACTATTATGGAGTGTTGTCGGCGGTTTGCTGATAGTCAGGCGCTCATCGAACTCATAGAGCCCGTCTTCAAACTCATCATCAGACAAAAATGCTGATTCGCTGAATCCAAGGGGTGGAGTGGAAAACTGTATACTGGACGAGCTTGGCGTAAAGAGGTTGTTAGCTGGCGAGGTGACGGAGCGAGCGTGTGATGTTGGCCGCAAGGTGTGGCCCGAAACATGGGGCATCAGCGAATTCGGCGAATAAACACCGGCACTATCAAAGCGCTGATTCGGCGGTCGAGATTCAGCGAGACCATTGTGAAATGACGAAGTTGATGCAGTCCGCGCGAGCGATTTGCGCAAGATAGGTGCCGTCTGCTGATCGTAAAGATGCGCACTTGTGTCCGCATAGGCACCAGTAAAGCCTCGCAACGTTGCGTCTGGCATTACATCGAGCCCAGGGTTGATAGGCTCTGTCTCCTCGAAGAAGTCATCTAGACTGTCTAGTTTTTGCACAATGTCTCCCATGTTGCCGTCCATCTGCGTGTCCATTGATTTCATAGTGTCTGCACGCATTGGGAAGAATGAATCTTTGTATTCATCCGCATGGAATTCGACTTCCGGTGTAACAGTCTCTTGCACTTCCATAGGATCCACCTCAGCACAAGTGTAGAACACAGCGTGAACGTTATGCCGAGTGATACTTGATTGAGTAGCAGGCATGGGAATGGACCACCCAGTAGGTTCTGGGATGCCATAGAGACTCTGAATCCTCTCATATTCTTTGCGGATGGCCCGAGAGGACGAGGACGAGGCCATACTCATACGAATGTGATGACGCTCCATCGGATTTCCGGAAACAGTCATGATGTGATCCATGACTTCTAAAGCTTGAGGACAGAGATCGGTCTGTAGAAGTCGCAGGAGCGGAGAAATCAGGTCAGGTCCGTGCGAGGTCACCTCGGGCCGCCGCATGTCAATCTCAGGTATCAACACGCAAAGTATCTTCATGATCTTCACGCGAAACCATCTAGACGTATTTGTCAGGAGGCCCATCAGAAATATCAGGCTCTGGACGTCCTGACGAGGGAAGTAGTAAGACCGCATTTCTGCGATGATGTGATTCAGAAAATCGTTCTCTGTCTTATATTGTCCATTGGCGAGCCCGAGAAGAGACGCTGCGAGACGCGGGCATCCTTCTCCCTCTGCAACGCGCGCCAACAACGTAGCACGCGCAAGAGTCTTCGGATCATCAACATCTGGGTCGAACTGACGGAGGAAATGAGCCATGTTTGCTAGGATCGTGAAAAGCAGTCTGTCGCTATCCCCAATAAGCGCGTTGTTGGGAAGGCCACTTAGTCGATGCAGGACATCCAATGTGCGATTGAGGGATTCTGAAGATTTCAACCCTTTGTAGACCAAGTTCTGAAGCCCCTCGAAGCCACCTTCCCACTTGGGAGGCTGGCCTTGAATGAGCTCGGTGACCACTGCGGGGTCACTCATATCGACGCTGTCCAGGAATTTTTCCAGCATTCCAATGCTCTCGATGAATTCCGTCTCGTGAATAGTATTGAGGCAAGCGCAAGTAGTCCAGAATAATTGGGGATAACGCAGAAGGTCGGTGGGGGCAAGAGAGCTAATGATGACTTTCAGAGTTGTTAGGATTTCCATGGAGAACGTTTGGTAATCTGCCTCTTCATCCGCGATGGTATTGGAGAGCCGAGCTAACATGTCCGCAAGCATCCTCGGGTTCAGAGACATTGATATGCAGCGGAATACTTGGAACGACCGACAAGCCAGGTGTCGCACTGGGCATGAAGTAGCCCAGTTGAGTGCTTCCTTGGCCCAGAGATCACTGACACCTTCGTATGCGAAGCCGAAAAAACTGACGACCTGACGGGTGACAGTGGACATTGAAGGAGGCACTCTGCTGCCATCCTCCCCGTCCTCTTTGTCATTATTATCTTCGTACTCCCAAACAACCTTCGGGTCACTCTTCCGTATAGATTCAACGAAGTCCTCGATGCCCTGTCGCGTTGCTCCAGGCGCATCGTCGTCGATCTTGGCAGCGATCAACTCGTGGATAAGATGGACCAACATCTCTCTCGCTTGCTCTTGTACCGTGAGCATGTAATGGTCCCATAAGATGAGCACGACGTGAAGCAGTTTGACGACGGCTTCTAAGGGAAGAGTCACTGGCGCAACCATTAAATCTACGAGGAAAATAAGTGCCACTTGACCGAGCGAAAGGCCTGCTTGCTTATTACCGACGGGAAGCACGGTGCCTAGATCCGCCACATAGGGTAGGCTTTTGATATCCGGCGGAGCTGGGGTAATATCCTTCCTCTCTTGAACCATGTTCTTAGGTACGACCTGCATCAAGAAGAATTCAATGACCTTCGAGCCGGCAGGCGTCCCTGATAAGAAGACGACGACTTGCTTGGCATACTCGACGAAGTTCTGCTCTTTGCGTTCTAGGCAAAGACTGATGATAAAATCAAGAACCAACTGTACATTCCCGCCATGGGGTCCTGTTGCCAGTGCCTGCCAGAGGGCTTGCACCTCGTTCGGTAATATGTTGCCACATCGAATAGTGATTTCGAACAAATTGGCCAGAAGCATGTACGACCTGGCTGTTGGGCCACCATTGGGATCAATTTGCAGCTCCATGGTTTGAACCCAAGGTAAAATTGCAGCCACCATATTTCGCTGGCTATCAGGGCCCACATTCCGGAAATGCAGCGAAAACTCCGAGAACAAGGTAAAGGCCAAATCGGAGTGTTGTTTTGCTAGTCGCCTGGATGTTTCGAATTGAGCGAGTTTGTAGACAGCTGTTGTCTTATCAGAGATGCTGATGTCGAAGTCCTGGAGTCTGGAACTCTTCTGCTGACGTTCTTCTAGTATGCGAAGAAGTTTTGCAGATTTCATTCGGATCTCGCGCTTCTGATTTCCCAGCGTAACGAGAACGGCGCCCAGGATTCTCCAGAAGCCAAGCGGATAGTCGGTGTGTTCTATCAGCACTTGAGTCACCACCTCAAAGTAACTTTCCAGTGCTTTCGGCCTTTCTGCGACATAACACATCTCGATTGATCTCTCTAGTAGGTAAGCATGCTCTTTGTTGTGGACTACCAAGTTCTTGAGCGCTCGTCTACCGATTGCGTGCCACTTATCGCTGATTGTGTTGAAAATTATGTCAATCCAAGAAAGCATTCTGCCCGCGTCGAATTGAAGCACTGAGCCACTTTCCGTAGTGATACTGATTGGTCCAGCCTGTTGAAGATTAGCCACTGATTGAAGGCCACACTCGTTTCAGCTACTCACACATAAAGAAGCCATTGCGCTAAGAGCTGCTGCGCGGAGATTCTTCTTCTCGATCTCCATTGCAGCTGCGGTGTTCCGAAACTCCCCAGATTCAGATTGATGGGCCATGGCGAATTTTCGCATATTCTCTTCCCTTTGAGAAATCTGTGCTTGATTAGGGGAGTACCCGCACCAATCTTCCATTAGCGAAAAGGCCGATTTTCGTGACTCGAAGGGGATCCAGTGAGATGGGTCTTTGGTCCGATTAATTCCCTCGAATAGCTCTTCCATCAAGCCACAGTAATGGAACCGCAGCCGCTGGAATTCCCAGTCGTTCTGCACTTCAGCATCACTTAGGAAGATGCGCAGATCCTTTGTATAAGTGACGAGATTATTGACGATCCAGTCGTCATTGTACACCTCGGTTTCTCGAAGGAAATGCGAAGTCAATTTGTACACATGCGTGACCTCTGTCCGCAGTCGATCGGTTTTTCGATTTCGTCTTGGGCTGCTCGGGGATCGGTGGTGTACACCGATGCGAACTTTCGCTTCCTCATTGCACGTCGTTACGGCGTATTGAAGAGACTCAAGCAAAGTGCGATAGAGATTCTTATTGATAGAGCCCAGTGCTATCACGATTGCATTTCGGATAGAGGCCCGCTCGGCTGACAGCAATGGTATCACAAAGGCAAAGAGGCTTCTGGCGGAGCTGATCTTATCTTGCGACTGCTGAGATCCCTTGGAGGATTTGCGCGCATGTTGGGCATTTGCTAGCTGACTTTGGGACTGCGCACCCACGCTGTTGAGAGTGGTACAAGCCATGACTAGATAGAGCTTCCATTGCTCTATGAGGATCTCCGCTGTCATGTTGCTTCTGCCCAACGCACGAGCTTGAGCAGGGTCAATGGGCGCATATTGCGGCGGATGTGTACTCTCAGCAAGAGCAGTGATAGTTTTGTGCATCTGGACGAGCCTCGCACAAACGATCTCTCGGCCCAAGGTCACGGCAAACGGGCAGGTTTCGAAGCTGATCCTAATGATGTTCGGGAATACCTTTGACCACAGGGTCGAGTCGTAGGACACCTCGCTACTGCACAATTCAATCAAGGTGTTATGCGATGCGCTCTTTCTTTTCCCCTTCTGAATTCGGCTTCTTTCGGCAACACTAAGCTGTTCATCGTTGACGTTCAGAATTTGATGCGCGTCGGCTTCAAGAATTCTTATAATTCTTGTGTTCTCCTTGCCAAGAGCGCTGTCGAACTCCGTGATCAGCCGAAGAACGGTAATTGCAAAAGCACGGACCCGTCTCGACTGAGAGCAAAGGAAGAAAAGGCCATGAGACTCAATCTCCTCAACGTGTGCGAGCACACTAGAGAGATCCAACTGCAAGGCTCGGCTTCCAGTGCCAGACTTGTCGACAGGGTCGGTAGAAGCACCTTTGGTCTTTTGTTTGATCTCTTCTATCCAGATCTGCAGCAATTGCACGTACAATCTCAACGTGGACTCAATGTGACCTGGCCCGAGCATGCCTTCGTCTGACATGGTGGAATATCTTGCATCAAAGTTGAAGATAAATCTCGCAAAACCAATCGTGACTTGTTGAGCGTGTGACTGTCGCGCGATTGCCTTTAAGGATTCAGCAGAAGAAAAGGCTATGTTCGACTGAACGTGCGCAGTCCCGGTACAAAGTAGATTAATCAGCGAGTTGAACGGGATGCGATCTGACAAGCAGCGAGGGAGCGCCTGGACTGCCACGTGAAGCAAATCGTAGAAACCCTGCCTTTGATCCCCAATACTTAGATGATCATCACGCCTTCCGAAGCTAAACGCCTCTGAGATTGGTGTCTTAGGAGTTGTGCCACCGAACTTCTCATCTAGTGCTGCTTGGCCGCCAAATGTGTTGTCGCAAAGAAGTGTGATCTTGCCAAGGATATCACAAAAACGAGTATAATATTCCTTGACATTATCACTTAGCCTGGATGTATTGACAGGCAACGACAGCGCTCTATCTTTATTCTCCAGGGAACCGGGCAAACGTGGATCTGTGAGAAGCTGGGGTCGATGTAAATGAGTGGGAGCAGAGATATCAGTGAATGGGTTTGGAATTGAGCCAGTAGGAAACGGAGGGCAGAGTTGGTCACAATTCTCAAGGTCCGTCACAATCGCCAGGAAAGATCTGATACCTATGACCATTTTTTCTGGCTCCATTTGTTCAATTTTGAGCTCTCTTCCGGAAAGGAACAGGTCCGAGTTGATCAAGGGAAAAATGATGTTGCGGAAGCAGACATCAGGGTGTTTGAAGCCGATCATGCGAACCAGCTGGATGAGGGGTTCCGCAACTGCGGGCTCTGTGCTCAAGTACGTCCTTTTGCCAGCAGGCAAAGCTATTCGGGCAACCTCCTCAACTTTTCGGAGAGTCACGGTGGGGGAGTCTGTGTAGTGAAAGAAATATGTCCACAGTAGGCGGCACATAGCTTGAAGGGCTGGGCCACGTGTGGGACGATCCTTCAGTCTTGCCGGAAGACCTTGAACAACCGAGAGCCATTGAGACGAAAATACCTCCTTCGAAGAGACACATAATAGTAGCACGTGAAGAGGAAAGGCAGCCGCCCAGTGACGGGGCTTAGGTAGCATCTGGGATAGGCGGGATTGAACCAAATCCAGGAATTCTTTCCACTTGGGTAAGCTGAGATCACAACTCGAACTTGCCGCTACTGGCAAAAGGAGTTTCTCGAAAATGTAACAGTAGGCCTGCTTGACACGCTGCCCATGAGCATTGGTAAATAAGCGTGCCAACGACCGCATGAAGTCGCATGATTTACTCCAGGGTTCTGAGTAAGTCCTGATACGAAGGTGTCTCATGCCCAGGATCAGAAGTTCTGCTCGGGAGTCGCCCTCCTTTGACGGCCCACGGAGCATTTCTTCCTTCTGATACCGCTCGAGTTCTGCTAAGAAGCGACCAGTGACACTTGTGAAGTTCGTCTCGCTCATGATACCAAGCAACTGGGAGTAGATCCGCCAATTAGCCATGCGAAGCGGTGATGCTGAAATCTGATCCGGATCAACTGTCTTGAGTTGACCGAAAACGATGTCCTCCAAACGCTCTGCCATGTCAATCGTTATGGAGGCTATATTGCTCTGGTTGAATATCTCAATCAAGACTCTGCAAACAAGATACACGGACACTGTCGCACGGCGCTCCGCTAAAACGACATCTTCTTGCCGAGTTAGAATGGTGTTGGTGGTCGTCGAATCCGTTTGCGGTGCCGAATCGACGGCGATTTGGGACGGCTCTGTGTTACGACGCACGATGAGCCCATTATCAGAGACAGACGACTTCTGCTAAAGCAGGAGTCAGCTTCTGGCTTCACCTTCCAATGCCATATCGGCGAGGGTTTTCGTGATCTTGGGACATACTTGATTGGCCTGCTTAGCCATTATGGCAGCATCTCCTTTGGCCTTTCGCCAGAGCATGATGGTGTCGATCAACGGCTTTGGTTTCTGTCGTGAGATGTGGCCCAGGGCTGAGATCAATTGATCAAAGTTGGGATCCACGCCAGGCCCGCAAACCTCCTCTACGGGAGCATCCGAATGTCCCAGCTTCATAATGGCTTGGTTGACCTTGTTGTCTGCCTGACCAACGAACTAAAGAAGCCGTCAGTACAGTTTCCTCAGCTTGTGTATAAAATTTCGTGCTCACAGAATTGAAAAGATGGTGCAAGGCATATTCGCCAACAGTTTTGGATTCCGAGTGTTGCTGTCTCGAGTGTGAGCGGCTATGAGAACGCTCCCTCCAGGATTTTCCAGCCGAGTTCATCCTTCTATGTACTGAGCTCGCCGGGTTTCCGTTGCCGACTTCGGCACCATCGTGATCCTCGATGGTACTCAAGGTCCCCTGCAAAATATGGCTTGTCCCATTGCCTCCAGGGCTATGGTGATTCGGGAGCATCTCGTTCTGATCCAAACGCCCTGCGCCAGCAATCTCCTGTTCATTTCCGGCGCCGCGGCCGAGAGATGCGATCAATTCGGGACTCAGAGGACTTGTAGCGTTGGAGGAAGCCGCAAAACTCGGATTTCGAGAATGCTGGACTCCATGGACAATCGAAGTCTGTCGATGGTGGCCGTATGAGTTCGAGGGCCTCCTTTCGAGGCCGACATCGTATCCTATACCTGGTCGTGCGGCAGTCAGATCGGGACTTTTCGAATGAGACTGGCCACGGCGATTATTCTGAGGCTGTAGCGTCGAGGGGGCTAGCGCGGATGGATCGGCTGCTCTTCCTCTCGCAGCGGAGGTTTCTCGACTATGAATGGCAGACGCAGGAGTACTCCTCGTAACCAGGCGTTCTGGTGGAGATGAAATATTATGGTGCGACGCGAGACTCGAATCGTCAGGGATGAGGGGCATTGTCGTTGGCTGGATGGGCCCAGCTTTACTCGTCGGATGTGATGCCGCTACATACGGGATCAGACGTCAGTAACTTGCAGTCCACATTCGAATAATACCAGGTCGGAGGATATTTGACAATAAAGCCCATCCATTTGTTCGATCAGAGGTGCAAGTCCAAGCAGAAAGGAAGGTGTTTGATGTGGTGAGACTGGTCAAGAAAAGCCCGAAAAATGCGGTCACTTACTATTGTGCTGCATCATTTAATTTAATTCACGGTCACGCTGTGCTGGAGCTCATATTCACAAGAGCAAAGAAATCTACAGGAACTTGTGAGCAGCACATTGTTGCTCAGCGGCCCTGCAAATGGGAAAATTGATGGTGTTGGTGGTGGTCTGAAGGCGTGAATTTGCTGCGATAAGCTGTTTGGGCAGTTGTTTGTTCGCGACGGCGACCGACAAGGCTCGAGCACGGGGTCTTGATGGGCCCTCGTCAACATCAACAAGAAAATGGCCATGATCGATGGAGCTCAATAGAGCCCATCTAAAACTCAAGCTCTGCTCAATTTGTGGATGAGATTCATGGGCCTCTTTAGTATTTCATTAGTCTCATCTGCCCATGGATCTTGAGAAAAAACTGCGTCCGGGCTCAGTCTATTTACAAGGATACCGAAATGGCAGTCGACCCTATACATTCCGTCTCCGATACTTTCAATTGCTCCATTATACTACACAGAAAGAAAGCGAACCCTCAATCTCGGTGTATCTTGTTCTTATCAATATACTACCACAGTTGGAAGTAGACAAGAGCAAAAGGCCGACTTTATATGCTACACCATCGGGTACCGGATAGAATGTCACATGTTGAGGAGAAAAATCCAGGAATTCCGTTGATTCTACCTTAGGTTCCAAGTTCCAAGTCATAGACTCTTGTGCTTTTTAGTAGTGCTTGCATGAGACTGTTCTAGTTTTCTGCATAAGATTACAACTTCATTCCTACGTCTACAGAGTATACATCTAGGTTTTTTGGCACTATCGTCAACGTGCTACCAGCTGCCCTTTCAAAGTTGCATCAGCATGAGAGGCAACGGTTTGCTTGGCTTCTGCAACTGGGGATGGACGGATGGGGCTCTGGGGATTTCTGCTGGTAATGTATCTGTCACTCAAGCCTGAGGCAAAGTACCTAGTCTAGGCGGCGAAATATGAATTTGAAGAGGTCTATATCCAAAGTTACCATCTGGTAACTGTAGGACACCTCTTCCAAGTTCAATTGACGTCGGACCTTCTCAAATAGGTAGCGCCCGCACAGTGCGGAATCCTCCCGTTCTCCCTTCCGCTGCACAGAAGCAACACCCAGAGGACGAACTTCCACAAGTTTCTGAACGACGGAAATGATCACCATCCTCTCCGTTGAAGGGCTCAAGTCTCCGGGGTCCAGTTGACAACAGGGCAGTGTTATGGAGAATCTATCACAGAACTCTCGCTCTGATAGGCCGGTACCCGAGAACAAGGCGAGATCTCATTTGCAGAATAAGTAATAATGCTTCATTTCTCTTCAATTAGGTCTTGGTACCTTGCTGTAGGTGGATGCGAGAGCGAGGAACTTGAGAGTCGAGAATCCTTATTTAGTCGTGATAAGTTGATAACTCGGGCATCATTGTAATCAGAGTATCACATCTAGTCTGTCTACTATATGCTCGACATATCTTTGATGTGTAAATCATAGGGAGTGCACTACCCATACCCTTCAGTATGTGCTCATATTCTTTCCCTTCATGCTCGTCTATCTACTCGATCGTTGAGATGTTGTAAAATCCCATTTTAAAGGCGGAACTCGGCTAGCAACGCTTTTCGGCAGGACTAATCGGGAGATTTCCCCATATGAAGCCAAACAAATTCATGTGGGCAACCCGCCAACTCCAGCGGATACGCCACCTCCAGTCTCCTGTGTCGATTGTATCTAAAATCGAGGGACCGAAGTTCCCTTCCGATCCTGACCTTATCGGTAGCCGGGGTTCATCGCTACTGCAAGGATGTACTATAATAGCCTTGATCTGTCCCAAGCCTCCGTCTGATGGAAGAAGAAGGAATTCTGTTCTAAATATTCATTCAAGTCCTCGCTGGGCTTGTATACCTTTATCTTTACTCCGTACTCTTTCTCTCGGTACCGCCATCACGTGCGAGCATATCTTTACTGTACAGGATCGCCCGCCACCATCGCCGCGGCCATCTCCGGAAGACCGGTGACTATCATCCGAGAGGCCACGCTTACTCTAGTTGTTAAGGGGCGGGAAGAAGCGATACCATCCACGCTGGTTCCGCTCCGAGTTATGTGGTTCGATTAGCTGAGGACAGGACGTTACTTCTCACCACACCACACTTCTCTCTTAGCTTTCTTCTCTGACTGTCAACTTCGTTTCCTCTTCCTCCCCAATTGATGAAAGTCGCCGCAGTCGGTTGATTCCTCATCTTCATTCTTAATTTCTTCCTTGTGTATTGTTTTCGGCTGGGAAGGCCTTGGAGATCGAGGGGTTGTTGACCTTTCATCTCTTTTCCCCTCTCTTCGTTTCTGTTCTGTCCCTCGCCTAGGGACAGGTCTGCGTCTTTGAAGAACAATTCAACATGGCGCAACTCGACACTCTTGATATTGTTGTCCTGGTAGTGCTCTTGGTGGGCAGCGTTGCCTACTTCACCAAGGGCACCTACTGGGCCGTTCCTAAAGACCCCTACGCCACCGCGAATACCGCTATGAATGGCGCCGCCAAAGCGGGTAAAACTCGGGACATCATCCAAAAGATGGAGGAAACCGGAAAGAACTGTGTGATTTTCTATGGCTCTCAGACTGGAACTGCCGAGGACTACGCATCCCGACTGGCAAAGGAAGGTTCCCAGCGATTCGGCTTGAAGACCATGGTCGCTGATCTCGAAGATTACGACTATGAGAATTTGGATAAGTTCCCCGAGGATAAGATTGCTTTCTTCGTTCTGGCTACCTACGGTGAGGGCGAGCCCACCGACAACGCCGTCGAATTTTACCAGTTCATCACCGGTGAGGACGTCGCTTTCGAGAGCGGTGCCTCTGCCGATGACAAGCCGCTCTCCTCGCTCAAGTACGTCACTTTCGGTCTTGGTAACAACACCTACGAGCACTACAATGCTATGGTTCGCCACGTCGATGCTGCTCTTACAAAGCTTGGCGCGCAACGCATCGGCACCGCTGGAGAAGGTGATGACGGCGCTGGTACAATGGAGGAGGACTTTTTGGCCTGGAAGGAGCCCATGTGGACTGCTCTGTCGGAGTCCATGAACCTGCAAGAGCGCGAGTCTGTCTACGAACCGGTCTTCTCTGTGATGGAAGATGAATCGCTGAGCCCCGAGGACGATAACGTCTACCTTGGCGAGCCCACTCAGGGTCATCTCAGCGGCAGCCCCAAGGGTCCCTACTCTGCGCACAATCCTTACATCGCTCCCATCGTCGAATCTCGTGAATTGTTCACCGTCAAGGATCGTAATTGTCTTCACATGGAAATCAGCATTGCTGGCAGCAACCTCACTTACCAGACCGGTGATCACATCGCTGTCTGGCCTACCAATGCGGGCATTGAAGTCGATCGTTTTCTCCAGGTCTTCGGTATTGAAAAGAAGCGCCATACCGTTATCAACATCAAAGGTCTCGATGTCACTGCCAAGGTTCCCATTCCGACCCCCACCACCTACGACGCGGCCGTTCGCTTCTACATGGAAATCTGTGCCCCTGTCTCGCGTCAGTTTGTGTCCTCTTTGGCGGCATTCGCTCCCGACGAAGAAAGCAAAGCCGAGATCGTGCGCCTCGGTAATGATAAGGATTACTTCCACGAGAAGATCAGCAACCAATGCTTCAACATCGCTCAGGCTCTTCAGAATATTACCTCCAAGACGTTCTCTGCTGTCCCGTTTTCGCTGCTTATTGAAGGCCTCAACAAGCTTCAGCCTCGTTACTACTCTATCTCGTCTTCCTCCCTCGTTCAAAAGGATAAGATTAGTATCACAGCTGTCGTCGAATCTATCCGCTTACCTGGTGCATCCCATATTGTCAAGGGCGTGACCACGAATTACCTCCTCGCCCTCAAGCAGAAGCAGAACGGTGATCCCTCGCCCGATCCTCATGGGTTGACTTATGCTATCACTGGTCCCCGCAACAAGTACGACGGAATTCACGTTCCGGTCCATGTTCGCCACTCCAACTTCAAGTTACCTTCTGATCCCTCCAAGCCCATCATCATGGTCGGACCCGGCACTGGCGTTGCTCCTTTCCGTGGCTTCATCCAGGAACGTGCTGCTCTGGCTGAGAAGGGCGAGAATGTTGGTTCTACCCTTTTGTTCTTTGGTTGCCGCAACAGCAATGAGGACTTCTTGTACAAGGATGAGTGGAAGGTATGTTTGCTGTCTTCTTGTGAGCACATTTGGGCCCATTCGTCTAACTCTCAATAGGTTTATCAAGAGAAACTTGGAGACAAGCTTAAGATCATCACTGCCTTCTCCCGCGAGACTGCGAAGAAAGTGTACGTCCAGCACCGGCTGCAAGAGCACGCCGACCTTGTTAGCGATCTCCTGAAGCAGAAGGCCATCTTTTACGTCTGTGGTGATGCAGCCAACATGGCGCGGGAAGTCAATCTTGTCCTTGGCCAAATCATCGCCAAGTCTCGTGGCTTGCCTGCTGAGAAGGGTGAAGAGATGGTCAAGCACATGCGCAGCAGTGGCAGCTACCAGGAAGATGTCTGGTCATGATTTTGGCTTGTTCGACTATTTCGCCTTCCTTTACTGCTCCTTCTTGTCATGACATTTCCCATCTCCCTTTTTTTCTCTTTTTCTGACGCCTAGATGATATCTGCATATATACACCGCCTGTTTTGATTCTTGCTCCTCGTTTTTAGGCGTGTTTTAATGTACGCATGCTGCTCTGTTTTGGGCTTGAATGTGGTCAGCTCTATAAAAGATGGTTGCCACCATCAGCTTCAGCAGCTATCATTGATTGGGAAGGATAGAGGATGACAGATATCAATGAGGTAACAAGAGACTGAATGATTGGATTCCAGGATATTCTCGAGCCAATATGGACATAATGAAATGGCACGAATGGCATCACTCCGGCAACCCGTTACTTGTAAACGATTGCAAATAGAGATTTCAATGTAGAACTTAGATCACAGTGGACGTTGTTGTTTTTTGGGAGGTTGTTCAGGTAAACATATTCTGTGCTCGGTCATAGAGTCGGAGATAAAAAAATGCAGGAATGGAACCCGCAAGTCATCGTCATTCGCAACTTGACGTTCGGGCCCGATATGACCCTGGCAGCTAGTAGCTCAAGTGAGCTTTTCCATCTTCCTGCATCTCCATTCGAGCCGGCATTCGAGTATCATTAACCTGTCAAGGAGCGATGCAGATTATTGCTATATTTTCTGCACTTGATCCAAGGTTGATCTAAATCTTGTCGCTGGCTGCGGTTCCCTCACCCACCGTCCCCGCAGTTATTGGTAACCACCACGAAACGCCCATTCCGGGACTTCCATTGATAGTCGTGAAGACTACGAGTCAGTACAATGGCATACGTCGTGCCAATTCATCGGGCGAGCAGCATTCGCCATGCCCTCAAGCTGAATTTCATGAATTCGGAGGAGGACTGTCTGGTCGTTGCGTTGGTGACCCTCTAGTATCGGTGACAGATCTCGGGCTATCAGATGGATATCGGCTGACAGTCTTTCATTTGCTCACTACAGGAAGTCTAATCGGCTCGAGTTCTACTCACCTACTCCAGATGGATTGGATCTTGTGGCCTCTTGCGCCATCTATGCGAGGGTGACGATGCTGGCTCGCCTTCCCGCCCCGGCTAATTCCCCTACAGACCATCTATTCGTTGGCACCGATCGGTACACATACTTCACGTTATCTTGGAACAGTTCAGAAAAGCGAGTCTGCACGGAACGGGACTATGTCGACATATCGGATCCGTCATCGCGGGAGTCGCAAACGGGGAACCGATGCTTGATCGACCCAAGCGGACGGTTCATGACCTTGGAGATATATGAAGGTGTTATTGCAGTCATACCGATTATTCAACTACCCAGCAAGAAAAGAGGGAGGGCTGTCGCCTTGCCTTCGGGCCCGGATGCTCCACGGGTGGGGGAGTTGGGAGAGCCAACAACAGCAAGGATTGAGGAGCTGTTCGTCCGCTCGTCGGCGTTCTTGCATGTGCAAGAAGGACTCCCCCGCTTGGCTCTACTGTACGAGGACAATCAGAAGAACGTCAAACTGAGGGTGAGGGAATTACAATATCATGCGGCGACCGGAAGCAACAGCACTGCCGACGCTACATTCGGGGAACCGGCAGACTTTACACAAGACCTGGAACTCGGGTCTTCCCACCTGATACCAGTACCCGCTCCGTTAGGTAACTTCCCGTGAATTTCTGCGTTGCTCTCGGATGGTGTCGTTCTCCGTGCTAACATTGACAGGCGGGCTTCTCATTCTCGGTGAAATGTCGATCAAGTATGTCGACGCAGATAATAACGAAATCATATCGCGCCCCTTAGATGAGGCGACCATTTTTGTGGCCTGGGAACAGGTGGATAGCCAGCGGTGGCTGCTGGCTGACGATTATGGAAGGCTCTTCTTTTTAATGTTGGTCCTGGATTCTGACAACCAAGTCGAGAGCTGGAAGCTAGACCATTTGGGCAGCACATCCCGTGCATCCGTCTTAGTCTACCTTGGCGGTGGTGTCTTGTTTCTGGGCTCGCATCAGGGAGACTCTCAGGTACTGCGCATCAGCAATGGCTCGTTGGAAGTGGTACAAACCCTGTCAAACATAGCGCCGATATTGGACTTTACGATAATGGATCTCGGCAATCGCTCTAGCGAAAGTCAGACCCACGAATTTTCGTCAGGCCAAGCAAGGATTGTCACTGGCTCCGGCGCCTTTGACGACGGAACGCTCAGGAGCGTCCGCAGCGGAGTTGGAATGGAGGAGCTGGGTGTGCTAGGAGACATGGAGCATATCACGGACCTGTGGGGCTTACAGGTAGGAAGCATCGGCAATTTCTTGGACACACTTTTGGTCACTTTTGTCGACGAGACCAGAGTATTCCGTTTCAGTTCCGACGGTGAGGTCGAAGAGATGGATCATTTTCTCGGGCTGAGTCTTTCAGAAAGCACTCTTCTGGCGGCCAATCTACCCGGTGGGCGAATATTGCAAGTCACTGAGCAGAGGGTGCTCATCGCAGAGGTAGAGGGTGAAATGGTCACTTACGAATGGACTCCACCGAATCAGCTCATTATAACTGCTGCCTCTGCCAACGATGACTCGATCGTTCTCATTGCAGGCGGCGAGCTTCTGACAGTCTTGGACATTACCAACGAAGTCCAGATCGTACAGCAGAAGGATTTTGGGGCAGATAATCAGATCTCTGGTGTCACTGTACCCTCATCGCCGACCGGGGTCTGTATTGCCGGGTTTCCTCAGCTGGCAAAGGTCTCAGTACTAAAGCTTCAGGATCTGTCAGAGATTTATACCACGTCAGTGGGCCTGGCTGGTGAAGCTTTCCCTCGTTCGGTTCTTGTGGCGAACGTGCTCACGGACAGCCTGCCTACTCTGTTCGTTTCCATGGCCGATGGCAGTGTGATCACTTACTCATTTAACACGAAAGACTTCTCATTGACTGGCATGACCAAGCTAATATTGGGCTCCGAGCAACCTACTTTCAAGAAATTACCAAGAGGCGATGGCTTGTTCAACGTTTTTGCTACATGCGAGAACCCGAGCATGATCTACGGATCAGAAGGGCGGATTATATACTCTGCAGTGAACTCCGAAGGCGCCTCCCGGATATGCCATTTCAACTCGGAGGCCTACCCGGAGTCGATAGCAGTTGCAACATCTCATGACCTGAAAATCGCTCTCGTGGACAAGGAAAGAACAACACAGATTCAAACACTCCCAATCGGGGCAACGGTCCGAAGAGTGGCGTACTCGCCTTCTGAGAAAGCTTTCGGTATTGGTACCATCGAACGGAAACTCGTCGACGGAGCAGAAATCGTTAAGAGCAGATTCGTGCTTGCTGACGAAATCCTGTTCCGGCGCCTCGACGCTTTCGAGTTGCGGCCAGAGGAGTTAGTGGAAAGTGTCATCCACGCGGAGTTTCCGGCAGGCAAAGACGCAAATGACCGAGAGGAGGTCAAGGATCGATTCATTGTCGGGACAGCGTACCTGGACGATGAAGGCGACGAGTCGATCCGCGGTCGCATCCTTATTTTTGAGGTCGACAATGGCCGAAAACTGACTCAGGTTGCTGAGCTACCCGTCAAAGGAGCATGCCGAGCATTGGCCATGCTAGGGGACAAAATTGTGGCTGCACTCGTTAAGACAGTGAGCATTCATTTTCTCTTGGTCCACTTCCCTATATAATTACTCTACTAACGTTCCACCAAGGTCGTTGTGTATAGAGTCGTCAACAACAATTTCGGCGCCATGAAACTGGAGAAGCTTGCCAGTTATAGGACCTCGACTGCACCAGTGGACGTAACGGTGACAGGCAATTTGATCGCCGTCTCTGATCTCATGAAGAGCGTGTGCCTCGTGGAGTATAAGGAGGGCGAGAACGGCACGCCAGATACGATGACAGAAGTTGCGCGCCACTTTCAGACTGTATGGGCCACTGGTGTTGCCAACATCGCACCGGACACTTTCCTGGAGAGTGACGCTGAAGGCAATTTGATTGTCCTTCGTCGTAACACCACTGGTGTCGAGGAGGATGATAAGCGTCGCCTGGAAGTGACAGGTGAGATTTCGCTGGGTGAGATGGTCAACCGCATCAGACCGGTCAATATCCAACAATTGGCTAGTGCGGCTATCACTCCACGAGCATTTTTAGGCACTGTAAGTTTCCTCCTTGTCTCTATCAAACAATCCTGCGAGACAACTAACCGAAGCAATCTCAACAACAGGTGGAAGGTTCTATTTACCTATTTGCTATTATCAATCCTGACCACCAAGACTTCTTGATGCGTCTGCAAGCGACGATTGCAGGAAAAGTCGAATTGGTTGGAAATATGCCATTCAATGAGTTCCGAGGCTTCCGCAGTATGGTGCGAGAGGCTAAAGAACCGTATCGCTTCGTCGATGGAGAGCTCATTGAGCGATTCCTCACATGTGAGCCGAGTGTGCAGGACGAAATCGTCAGTACAGTGGGTAAAATGAGTGTAGATGAGGTCAAAGGGATGATAGAAGCACTCAGAAGACTGCATTAGAAGTCTCTTGTGTTTGATCCATTTCTGTGCGTCCTTCTTAGAATGAATTCCCCTTGATGATACGATTGAAACAATTGCATGGCCTGATGATAGAATGGGGACTTCGCATTTTTGAGAATATGGTTGAAGGAGTACGCAACCTATGTGGGGGACATTTTCCGTGACAATGATGAAGGGTGTGGATCAGAAAGAATCCAGCCACCATTGGAGATACATACTATGTAGAGATATGGCAGTACCTGAGAAGATGGATGTAATTGAAGCACATATAGAGGCATGAACCGTACCTGTCTGCCTCGTCGCTGGTACATGAACAGAGCATCAACAACAGAACATGAAGGTATATCAATTATACAGCTGGTGAAGGAAAGCGGATATTAAGAAGGGTATGATGTTAAGAAGTGTAGTAGGAATGAGCCCAAGAGCAACATGACCAGCTTTGAAGTCGACCAACGGCACCGAACATGAGAGTTGCCTCTCAATCCTCCTTCTTGTCCTCCTGCTTCTCATCCTCCGATTCACTCCAATCAAGCAACTCCATGACCTGGTCATCCGACAACTTCTCCGTACGCTGCTCCGCTTCCCGCTGCAGCTCCTTCATCAACTTCTTCTGGCGCTTCCTCGCGTTCTTCCCCCACTCCGGCACACCACTGGCGGTAGCAAAGTCCTCGCCGTTCTCGATCTCATCGTCCGTATTCTCAACCTCGCCCAGCACTTTGCCGCCACCGGTGGCGCCACCACGCAGCGCATTCGCAGACATCTTGGCTTTGTTCTTCTTCTTGGCTTCTCGCTCTGCCTTTTCCTTCTCCAATTGCTTCTTGCGGTCTTTTTCATGCATCTTGCGGAACCAGGCTTCGATGTAGGGACGGATGAGCATGTACCCGACGACCGAGAGGATGACTTTCGTCCAACGCTTGGCGCTGACATCCACGAATGTTGCGTAGATATTCTTGAAGAACCGTTTGAAGAGTGTTTCGAAGAAGGTGTAGAGTTGGCCGAAGAAGTCGTTCAGGGCGTCGGATGCGACGGAGGAGGATTCGGAGGACGCCATGGTGATATGATCAATTAGTCCCCTCTCCCTTGTGGAGATTGGAGTGAGGTCTCGTAGATGATTGAGAACTCGAGGAAAAGGGAAACCAAATTAGAGTCGAGGAGACCGGAATAGAGCGGAGGAGGGAAAAAAAAAGTATCACAATCCCGCGAGGAAGCGGGTCGGAGGGGGAGGTGGTACGGAGTAGAAGAGATATGAACCACTTTCGCTGCGGGATTTATTGACCAAAAAGGCAAGACACAAATTCCAAGGCCTGCAAGTCTTGTCACAGAGGATGTGCAATAGTAAACACTTGCGATTGAACAAACAACTTGAAATGTAAATACCTGCAGTCTCGATAGCTCATCGACGAGGAGAATTCCGTAAAAGGTAATGTTCTGTTGCGGGTTAGCGTGATCTACAGGTCACGTGCCAGCAGCCAATCACAGTCGAATGGGGCGTGGGCGTCTAAAGCTCTATCCAGGACGCGTCTAACGAGCATTTGCTGACATTTTCATTGAATCCGTGAATCGGTTAAGCGAAATTGCATCATTCTTGTCTTTACAAACATTTGTATAGCGACTGTACGCTCTGAACACGAGAGTATGGATCCAAACGAGGAAGTCAGCCTTGAAGAGGTATGCCATATCTAGATCGCGTCCTTCGGGGTATGCTGCGGTTGCTGATTCTAATGATACAGCGTTTGAAATCTGCTCTTTGGCTTTCCATTGGCAAAATTGTGGACGAGGAAACCCTCAAGCTCGGCGTCAACGCTACTCCTCAGTTCATTGGAGCTTTGACAGAAATGGTCTGGGCTCAAATTGGTATGTGTATCATCAACCTGCTTGTCTTGACCCCAACTCGCTACAGGCGGCAAGACCCCGTGTCTGGTATCGGTGATCCATGGTGGATTTGAGCTGATGGTGTTCAATTTATAGAAACTGTTAGCCAGGATCTGGAGTTCTTTGCCAAGTGAGTTATTCCTGTCGGGTTTTATTGAATGAGTGAATTATTATTGTTTTGTTGTTTCCCTGAATGCCAGCTGACACGGTGCCTCCACCGACGCAGGCATGCCGGCCGCTCTACGATCAATGTATCTGATGTGATGTTGCTTGCGCGCCGCAACGAAGGGCTTGAATCAATTCTGCGAGCTTTCGTTGATCAGCAGCGAGAAGAGGAATCCTGATTCGATGCGTGTAATAGTGCCTTCTAACGCACAATTCTTGCACATACGCCGGACGACTGGCCCCATTTCCATTGGTGGATCGAATAAGCTGCCAGTCAAAGCTTCCACCAGCGCCAATCGCAAAAGGTGAGATACGTTTGAGCCGTTTTCGACTAATCTGATGGCTCAATTACTCATGACCTGGCTAGATAGCGGACACATTCTGCGCCTGTCACAGTGGGAGCCCGCCAAGATATCATCCGCCAGTTTCATTATGACGCCACTTCCCCACATTTATGCACGCATACGATACCATCGCTTGCAAGCCCGACTAGAATTCATTTGATAGACGCCACAGCTGCCATCACGGCGTCTGTTTTGTTGCTTGCAACTTGGAGCTCAATTACTTCTTCCCTGATACCAGAACGTCTGCCTGTCTTCCCTCAGACAACGTCTCATGGTAATCATCGGAAAAGGTGCATATCAGCGAATCGGGTCGTGTTTGCTTTCTCCACGATCTGATAGTCACAAATGAGATCCTGGAGCCATGGGTGCACCTGACGATTCATATCATCTATGGTGTAACCATGATCAATCGACGATACAGGAAATCTGCCAATCATATGCGCCATCCAATGTACATACTTGACACATATGAGCTTCTTGAGCTTTTACCAGATTCATGCTCAGTATATCTGATATAATCTAACGTCATTGCAACGTTCTCTGAGAAGTGCCCTTGCTTCAACGACAATCTTCACTCGTATATACTCGTAGAAATCATCATGGACCAGGCCCCTTATTTAGAAGAATCCGTCAAACCTTCGATGGCGTCGCTGTTATACAATTTTGTCAGCAAATTCTCTGGTCGTTTCTGAAGGACAAGTGACTTATTGTAACAGACAAACCTCTTAAAATGCTGAACACTACGATTGACTCTGTGAATACGGTGCGAACCAGACTCAAGACAATGCCTACAATGAAGTCGGTTCGCTTCCACGGACCTGGCGATATCCGAATCGAGGAAATTGATGAGCCAACTTGTGGCAAGGGCCAGGTCAAGGTAGGTCAGATTCTACCTCGAGCAAACGGAATTCACTGATTTATTGGGAAATATAGTTGCGACGAGCGTTCGTGGGGATATGTGGCAGTGGTAAGTCTGGTCGGCGCTGATTCAGGCTTCGCAGATGCTGATTCGAAAAGATCTTCATGAGTATAGTTCCGGCCCCGTTCTCATCCCAAAGGAGCCACACAAGATTACGGGAACTTCTTATCCCGTGACACTGGGTCACGAGTTTGCCGGCATCATTGAAGAAGTTGGTGAGGGAGTAACGCATCTATCGCCTGGACAGCGAGCAGTGGTTCGTCCAACGATATTTGACCGACAGTGCCGCTCATGTAAACTCGGCTATGAGTACTGCTGCGAGAATATCGGGTTTATTGGACTATCGGGTAAGACGCGCGCCAAATCTGTACACAACGGGCCCCTGAAACTGAACGCTTGCAGGATATGGCGGTGGAATGGCGAAGCACACCGTGGCGCCCGCAGAGCACTTTTATCCGCTTCCTGATAATGTGTCTCTCGAGGCTGCAGCGCTGATTGAGCCGCTGGCCGTGGCCTGGCATGCCGTCAACCTATCCCCGTTCAAGGGCGGGGATAGCGTCATGGTTGTCGGAGGTGGTCCGATTGGGATTGGCATTGTACAAATCCTGAAGCTGCAGGGAGCCAAGAAGATCATGGTTGCCGAACTACTCGAGAATCGCAAGAAGTTCGCCGTCGAGTACGGAGCCACAGACATTATCGACCCTCGCACATGTGATGTACCGGAGAAAGTGCGTGAATTGACGAATGGCGTGGGTGCGGATGTCATCTTCGACACTGCGGGAGTGGAAGCAGCCTTGGACGGGGCCATCTCTGCGTGCCGTGTCCATGGCACTATCGTGAACATCGCCGTCTGGGAGAAGCGGCCCTCTATACGCGTGAACGAGTTGATGTACCATGAAGTCAACTACACCGGCGCAGCGCTGTACGATGAGAGCGCTTTCCGAAATGTTATCCAAGCACTGAACTACGGTAAGTCTACAACCGCCTAGTATTGAGACGTTTTTGGCTGACATGAAAGTTCAAGGTCAATTGAGACCCGAAGGGATGATCACAGCAAAGGTAAAAATGGACGAAGTTGTCGAAAAGGGCTTCAAGACGCTTCTTGAAGATCGTGATGCGCATTGCAAGATCCTGGTCGATGTACAGGCATCATGACAGTATTCCTTTCCTTTGGCATTCACGGTTGGCAATATATTTTGCCACTTTTCCCCGTCTGGCTTTCGTTGAGATTTCAATCTTCTTATCCGTAATATGTATATAAATGAGTCATGACGATGTGATGATGTTCGACGCTTGATTTGGGCCTGTTGGGGACTCGAGGATGGCTGTGCACTGTGGCTGAGACCTCTGCGATGCCTATATTACCTAATCCAACCCATCCGATTTTGCTGAAGCATTTCCTCTTCCGGATATACTAAAAATGGTCAGTACCTCTGTCAGACTGTCACATGCGATCAGATACTATTCCATGGGACCGTGGAGGTCACGGCATTCAGAATTGAACATAGACAGGGACCTGACTATTGTGGGCCGACAAGGCTTAGGCCTCATCACCAAAAACCAATGACAGTACAAGGGTCCAAGTAGTGACTACTAATAAGGTTCCCGTGTGGCTGGAGAGTCGAGATGGAGAGCTTCTCTTCGGTTGCCCCTCCAGCCTCCAATCACTATCAAGTGCTTGTCGTCATCCGTGGATCCCTATCACGATCTTCTGGATACTCAACGGATGGCAGCCTGTGAGAAGCTCTCATCGCTGTTTCTGGGGTCCATCATGCTTGGCATCCAGGAAATGCCTCCACCGATCTTCATGCTACGACACCTTGTCCCCTGGGACTTATTACAGCACAATCTTGCTGCCTTCGAGGGTGGCATTTTTTCAATCTCTGCGCTCTATTCTTCACCCTGAAAGAATCCCATTGCCTGCAGCTCTTTTTCGGTGGAATTCGCAGTTGACGAATCGCCTTCACTCGATCTCTTCTTGAGAATAGCTCTCACCCAGTCGAATTCCATACTTACCATTTACTGTTTGTTTACGACCTCTTGCCGAGTCGCGAGTAAGAAACGTCAACATGGGAGCCGGCGGCGTCGTTCTTCGCTTTTTCAGTTTAGCCATCCGTGTGCTTCAGTTCCTCGATGCCGCAGTCATCCTGGGGATCTTCTCATACTTCCTGGCTGTCCAGAGTCAACACAACCAGCCCATTCCAACATGGATGAAGGCTGTCGAGGGTCTTTCCGGCGCGGCAACTTTGTACGGACTACTCGGCATACTCTTCACCTGCTGCCTGGGAGGGATCGCCTTCTTCGCCTTCCTGGCGATCGTCCTCGATGTTTGCTTCATCGGAGCGATGATCGCCATTGCCGTGATGACCCGGGACGGAACTCAGTCCTGCTCCGGGCACGTCGATACTCCCGTGGGATCCGGCGCCGATAATGTCGACAGCGCATCCGGCGTCCGGCTTGGCTACGCATGCATGCTCGAAAAGGTAACCTTTGCGGTCTCAATTATCGGAATGTAAGTCGGACACTCTTCTCTAGCCTCTCTCTCTCTGTCAAGTTCTTTACTAATTCCACGAACCATTAGTTTCCTCTTCTTGATCTCGATTCTCTTCCAAGCCCTCTACGCCCGCCACCACAAGCGCGAGAAGCGTTTCGGCCCGTCCCCTGCCAACGGGTACACCTACGGCACCCAACGCCGTGGCTTCTGGCGCCGCAACAAGGATACCCCCGAAACCGCCAGTGCAGACGATATGCTTCCTGGCCACCCGACCCCCCACGACGTGGAAATGGGCGGTGATGCCGAGAAGCCCGGCGGCTTCGGTGGTCGCTTCTTCTCGCGTAACAAGAACGCCAATGCGGCCAATGGCACGCCGAGCACGGTGCAGAATGGCTATGGTTATGGCGGCTCGGCCTATACCGGCAATTATTGATCACGGCAGTCCTCCCGTGTGAGGGTTGCCAGTAGGTCCGGTTTCCATTGCCTTGGAGTTGCCCGAAAAGAAACTTATATGCGTGGATAATGAATTTAACCGCGCCTCGTTTGCTGAGTAGTGTTTGAATTTGATTCTGCCGGAGGCGATCAGGCCTATGATTGAATGAGCTAGTTGATGATACCACTCCTAATACTTATCAAGTTTGTTGATTGGAATTGCTGTATGGTAGTTGCTCCGTGGAGAATTACAACTAGAATGTGAGGTAGTATCCGACCGTAGTTCACTCCTTAAATGAGATGAAAAAAGATTGAGTGTCTTCTTTGACGCTGCCTCAAAGAATCCCCAACCAGCGCCGCACATTGTCTGAGTGCCTCCGTCGCCGAGAAGAACCTTCCTATCCAGCACCCGAGAATAATGTCGCCCCCAAACAAATACGTTACATCTGGAAATTTCTGATTTCTGTAGCGAGCTTCAATTTCAAGATCAACCTGCTGTTCACGTTGAATCCAGGCTTGGATGACAGACGGATTGTTTGAAAGCATCACATCTTCTGATTCCGCATGGTAAAGTTCACTGTAAGGCGCCTTATGAGCCACAAGTTCATACGATGTAGAGCCGAGTGCAAATAGGTCAGATATAACTGAGTTTGGAGCTTCGTAATCTCTTGGCGAACAATGAGATGCTTTCTCATATCCTAACGCCATGTGACCAGGGTACTGAGATGAGTTAAAGTCGCCCAAACGCACATCCAAGTTGTCATCAAGGAAGAATTGCCGCAAGGCCAGATCAGAATGGATTATATCATGCTCGTGGATACCATTGACTGCTTCAATGACCTGCCGAAACCATTTTTTTTGGAGATCGAGCGTGACCTTATCTTTTTCCTTAAGTGTAAAAGCTGAACCTGGGGTTCGTGATGCTTCAGTTGATTCTGTATCCTCTTTTTTTTAGTGGGTTGGCAGGGAGACAAGGTCCTTAATGTTTTATCAGACGTGAAGCTTTACAATTTGCTATGGAGTATAGTAGTCCAGGAATGTTCATCTTCTGGTCATGCTCTGCGAATCTATTTCCATTATGTCGCGAACCACTTGTCTTGCAAAAGCTCTGCTGCGGAAGGTCTGTCTCTTGGATCAAGCTTCATTACTTTTAAAACAAATTCCTTGTCTTCCTTAGATATCTCCTGTTCTGAAATCCGGGAGAAAAGCTTTCTTCTTTCAGGGGGAATACCTTGCATGATGTATGCGAGGACATTCAACTTCTCCTGCGGGCAGATTTCGCGATATGTCAAAGGGAATGGCCCAAAGAACTCACACTGCCTCTGAAGAATCTTTAGGTCGTAATCATCATGATCCGCGGGAACGTCTGGTTTGAATATGAAGAAATTGCCTCCATATAGCAAGGTTATAAGCTGCTGGAGAGTCAACGCTGCTCAACAACTCAAAGAGGTTGACATGAACATACTAAGGTGCCAAAGGACCATATGTCTGTTTGTGTGCCCCAGCCAATTCGGAGCTGCGCTTCAGGGCTCCTCCAGATAGGTCTCCAATCAAGTCACCATCCTTAGCATATGCAGAATCTGAAGGAACCATACTCCCACAGTCTGCTAATTGAACATCTGTAAATCACACATCCCCTTAGCCATAGTTTACAAGAATGTTGTCGGGCTTGATGTCTTCAAGACAGATAAGATAATGAATGTAGCCCAGATGATAATTACACTTACCTGTGTGTACAAAATTATCCTCATGGAGAACTTTTAGGGCTTCTAAAATCCTTCTTACAACATATTTGATCTCCAGATTTATAAGTCGCTGAGAGACAGAAGCATTCAGAAGGTGATCATCTAAATATCTCAAGACTATCATCGGTGGATCAGATGGCTCGACTATCTCATCAATTAAAGGGCATATAAAGGGGGTGCGAGATCAAAAGCGGTTCAGCACGTCACGCTCATTCTGGAGGCGAAAATGATGGACGCTTTTCACAATCACAGGTTCATTGCTCTCGCACCTCACCTGCTAAACAGTCCATTATAAACCAACCTTTGTTTCGTAGGTTTGGAGTAGCCTCGTACCTTACAAGCCAAACTGTCTCTTGTAGTTGTCTGCCAACGGTGTGTATTCCATTCTGACCCCAAAGAAATTAGCCTATTCGGAGGGAAGAAGTCATGGCAACTTGCACGAAGCTGAGAAGCGTGCTTTCTTGTTCTTTGCTCTTGGTTTCTTAATCGAAGTAGAAGAACTCTTACCAGCAGGCCCAAGAGGCAAAACAATTATGCCAAGGTATTCAAGGATCGGACTTTTGAACAACAGGGCGCGGACCTGCACTGAATGTGATGTGGACACACAACCAATTTGACGCCTTTCAGTTAACAGCACTGATTGGCCAGACCCTCATATCAATAACATAGAACCACAGCGCCTGTTCTAGCGCCGGGATTCTATCTTTACTTTGTTCTCTCCCTTGGGGGGGAGCTGCAGTAAGTTGCAGTCTCGCAACGAAGTGCTTGATTGGCGTGGCGACACAAAAGGTACCTATCATGCTTCAGTCCCAACCATGTTGGTCCAGTCTTTTATTCGCTTTGACCGACTCCATTTGCGCTCCAAATATGAAGCTAGAACAGCGAGGGGACGGTTCTCATATACTTAAGGCCATGACGAGGGCGGAGTTTACAAGACGGCATAGTGAGGCCATACCGAAAATGGCAAAACTAACCACAACAGGGAATTCACAGGTCCTCGCTTTACAAGGAAGAAAAAACAACACATCTACAAGAGGTGTCAAACACCCATGTAAATTAATTCATGTTGGACACCTGCTGACCTTTTTTTTGCCGACACCTACCGACCTATTTGCGACACCCGCCGAGCTGCGAGCCCTACTTCGGTCTTTAAACCTTGTTATGGCGAGAGGAGGAATTGGAATATCGTGAATTCTTCTAACTTTTTTTGCCTATCAGGGCGCCCAGGGGAAAAAGAATAATAATTGATAATAGGATTAAAGCGTAATCTGCTTTGTCCATCGGATGGTCTGTAGCTCAGCGACAAATCTGCAGAGCGCCTAACTGATCTCCACTCGTCTTCCACGCTATAGGAAGGTATCGGAAAAGACCGTAAGATATATCGCAAGCATCAGAAAGAAACCGTTTCACCTAGAATATTGCTGTTGCGCAGATAAATAACATCAGACAGGCCGCAGCTGACAAGGCTTGGAACGCTGTATTTGCCTCCGATTTCACAGGCTTCCTCACTCGTCCACTTCCAGGATGTGTAGGGTCGGCCGTTGGCGGTTTGGCTATACCTCCATCGGTGTCATTGTGCGATGGCTCGTCCAAGGAGAAGCAATTTCCAGCGTTCGATTGGCAACCAAATCCGCAGTGAAGATTGGAGGTACCACAGTAGTCGGCACTACTACAGCAAGGTCCAAAGCTTGATCCAGCGCACGTATAGTCCTTGCCACATCTACCATCAGGGGAGATGGGCTTCGAAGGAACGTCAGCAGCCGACGGCGGTGATGGAGACTTTCTGACAGGGGTACCAGTAAGAGGCTCTCCGGCTTCGCGATACCAGAATTCTTCAGGATCCTCCAAGCATTCCCCAACTGTCACCGCTTTGTAGCCATATTCTGCTATTCTCCTTAGCATGTGCTCTGTGAGGTTGTAGACTGTTTGTTCATGCACGTCGTGAGCAATGACGAGCCAGGATTTCTCTGAAGCTTTCCATGGCGCCAAGGCATTATCGAATGCATCCTTGGAGACTTGAATGGCGCTAGGACTATCATGACTATAGTCCTTCGTGTCGATGTCATAAAGAATGATATGGTATCCCATCCTGTCCATGTCGTCCAAGCAGCCCGATTCAGGTAGGCAGCTCGAGTAGGGAGGACGCATATAGGTTGGAATTCTGCCCAATATGTTGCGGAACGCAGCTTCATTCTTCAACATTTGCCCTCGTCGTTGATCTGGCGTAACTTTGCTGAGATCTTGGTGCGACCAGGTGTGACTCGCAATCTGGTGTCCACTCTGTTGCATGCGTTGAATCAAAGAGGCCCATGGTAGATCGGGATGATCTATTGGGCCCTTGGAATTATTGATTCCAGAGATAAAGAACGTCGCCTTCGCGTTATACCGGTCCAATAGGTCGAGAAGGTCAGCAGTGTATCGGTTCGGACCGTCATCATAAGTCAGGGCAATAGTGCCTGCTTTCGCACACGCGCGAATGACGTGCGGGCCATATGGTACGCTACCGACGTGTGTCCGAGGTATATCTTCGACGGGAGGACCCGCTGGGCTTTTATGAGCGTCGCAATGACCGAAGTCAAGCTGGCAGTCTGGAGAGCGACAGTGAGCCTCAGTAACGCCACAATAACCTGGAAACAACGGTTAGTCAGAGCACATGGCTGGACGGAAAGGGAAGAGGACGTACCAGCAGTCGAACAGCATTTGCCATCCGAACAAGTTCCCAGCTCAGGACCACATCGCACGCCGTCACCGCGACTTATCAACAGGTGTGGAGTGACATTGCCGTCGGGCACATACACCGACTGAGAGGTGTGGTGACCAGGCTGCAATTTGATGATGTTGCGAGCAGCTGTGTGCCCCTCGAGCCCGAGGATGGGTAAGAGCAGCAAGTGACGCATATGCATCTTGGAGTTGAGTTCGAAGAAGGATGCTGGAGCTAATATGCAGGATAAGATTGAGTGGCAATTATGTGTGATTGAGAGGATGTGATGAGGAAGACTGTTGAATTCTGAGTCGAGGAGTTGAAGACACGGGCGGCATGTTGCTTCCCTTTTAGAGAGAGCAGCAACACAGACAACAGAAATGGCAGGAAGAAAGACGAGCAACGCATAGCGAATCGGAAAGAGCATAATGAGGAAAGGACGGACTGGATCATTACACGTTCATGTCGGATTCCCTGTACCATGGCAGTTGTAATGAAGATTGAATGATTGAGGACGCTGTCACATGGTTGTAATATAAGTTGACAGGATTTTGCCATGAATTCCAGCTCAAGGATCTTGCGGACGCCGTGGAATTTGTCTTCTCAGAGCAGCAGATTCTAACGTCATACTCCTCAAAAGTATCAGCGACAACCAGACCATAGGAGCAAAGCAGTATCTACCTAGAAATCATTGAGACATGCCATAGGGAGAAAGGCTCATGGGTAACATACGATATACAGCAGTGAGAAAAGCTAAGGTTACCGTGGACAGGGTATCTGATTTGAGATTCTGAGGCTGCTACTGCACTGGTCGGACCATTTTGGTAGACATGCCATTCAATAGATATAATCAAGCTACCTGACCAAGACTCTCCTCGCCCACAGCCGAGAACACGAAAGGCGCTAGAGTCTGAAGATGGGGTCCGAACTTGGCCGGAGCACTTTTGGCTATGCTGCCCACCGTAGCAATCAGATGTCGCCGGTGAACGGTTGTCAACTGCGAGGAATTGAATCTCTCGACGAGCTCAGCCACAAAGGCGTTCAGTTGGTTGTCCGAGAAATGGAGCACAAGGACTGAGATAGCGGCCAATGCCCTTTTGGTGACAACGGTACCAGCCGTGTCGTTATCAATAATGGACATGACAGATTTTTGCAACGCGGTCAACTCTTCCTCCTTGAGAAGAGGTCCAAAGCATGTGACCACTTGGATCAGGACATCAACTGCGTCGCTACTGAAGCCTTTAGCCGGATCTTTTTCTAGCATCCCCTTTACAACAGAACCCCTTCGGTTTGAGGGCGACGGCGTGGGACCGATTAAACGAGGAATGAGAACTCTCGAGACGGCGGAGTATGCCGTGGTGGCTTCTTTGCTGGGTGCTTGCCCTGGTTGAGGACGAGGGAGTGCTGTGACAATGACTCGGAGGGCGGTGTTGGGAACAGAGGTATCGATGGATTGTGAGGCGGTTAAGGTCGATAGTTTCTCGAGAAGAGGCATGAGGCTTTCAAAGGGTAGCCGAAGGGCAAGCGGACCGAGACTGGAGTAAGATATGAGTGAGCGATATATTCAACAAAAGCGGTACTTCTAATACAAACCATTTCAGCGCTTGATTCTGGACATCGCCATGTTGGTCGTCTAAAGCTTTGAGCAATCCGTCGACGAGTCTCGAAGCCGAGTGTTGATCGTGGGAAAGAAATGAAGAGTTGGGATTATTCAGGATGCCTAGTAGATCATTCAAGGACATATATCTCAGATCTGCATCTGGATCGTCGAGCTTCAACAACAGACTATTGAGATTCTGCTGAATGGCCTGTCTGTCCGCCATGGGTGAAGTTGAAGCCTGAGAGGAGCACGGTGACGGAGAAGGATATAGGGCAAACTAAGACAGGGAGACTCGCAGATCAAAGTTTCAAGAGCTTTCAATAAGACTCAGTGGAAGTAGATGGATGGAGAACGTGGGGGCGCAGTCAACGAGGGGAAAAAGGTGCCTCAGGAAGCCAGAGCTGCCCGTACTGCCTGAGGCTACAATGGCTGGATCCAGACTTTTGAGCTCCTACGGGGGGTCACACAGACCATTTGTGCAGCATTCCATCTCGACGATCGAGGTCTAGGACGACAAGATCTCTTTCGTACAATTGATGCGAATGAACTGGTCGGACATCTGACATGACAGTTACTTTCAATTACACCTCAGTTGTAGACATATAGCATATCATGACCATACCAAACTCGGCCATAAGAGCTACTACTCCCCGCACGCCGAAATTACATCACCACCACTCTACTAACGCTTGGGCCACGCCGGTTGCTCCCGCTCCGAGCTTCTTGGTCGTGCTTCCATTCCTTGCTTGGAGGCTGCTGGTAGCCCGGCCCATGGCCTGCATACGTAAGAACAAGGGCATGTCATGTCACCACTTCCAACCTCTCTCCTCCTTAACTTCTCCTTTCATCCCTATTGCACCACCAATCTTTATACAGCATCTCTAACCTCCAATTCTTGACCTCATTCTCAATCTAGATACATACAACCACCATGGTTCTCGCACGCCCTCAAATGATCCGCGCATCCCTTCGTGCCGTCGGAGCCACTGCTCGACGACCCGTACAGCAGGCCGGACGCCGGACGTACGCTTCCGCAAAAGAAAACGTCAAGAAATTCAGCGACTTCCCATGGTAAGCCATCTGCATCCGTTGTGCCCATCAAACATCGCATTCCATATGTCAGGCGGCTAACGACTCGATTTCCAGGATGCTGGCATCAGTTGGCCTCGGCGTCCCCGCTGCATTCTACTTGCTTCAGACCGAACCCTCCAAGACCCCCCCACACGGCCACCACGGCGAAGACAAGTTGACTGAGAAAGAAGTGAAGGATGTTCCGATTGAGGAGAAGCTGCAGACTGACGAGAAGCCTTCTGCTGTCGACGAGGTAAGTAATTCGCTATACGGCTTGCACCCATCCCCCACGTCAAATGTATGCTGAAGATTCCGCAGCCTGCCTCTCGGAAGCCACCTTCAGGACACAACACCATGTCTAGCAAGCAGGAGGGCGTTGACAATGCGGACACTGCCAACCCTTACGTTGCGGACCCGGGAAAGAGCGTAAAGGGCGAGGGCGAGACCGACAGTGTCAAGATGAAGGGAAGCATTGACCCTGAGCGGCCACAGCGGTGATTGCACTCTGTTTTGATGGGAAGAAACTCAGTATGCGAAAATGTCCGCGTCAGCCCTGTCCGATATTGATATCTCTGGATGTTGAAGAGACTCAATGTGTAATATATTATAGCACAATATTTTCACATAACGAAGACCTTCGCCGCCGTAAAGTGTCACAAACAGCTGAGGTTCTTGAGCACTTTCAGCACGGCTAGGTAGGATGGAGCCAAAGTGAAGAAATCGACCATTGCGCCGAATAATCAGCGAAAATCTTGATTATGATTATCATTAACTGTGCAGAATGCGGTCTTCATGGTCATCCCCGAAAATAGTACACTGAACTGCCCACTCATGGAAATCGTCACTATGTCCATTCAGCTTCGCCATGCACAACGTCAAACACGAGAAAGGAATTCAAAAAGTATCTTTGCAGGAAGAGAAATTTGTCATACACCATAGAACCATCGCAATATAACAGAGAGTAAGAAGACTTGCCAAGCACCGCCGGAGAAGTGAAATTCATGATATAGACAAAGCTCAGCGAGCTATTGATGCCCAAAGTGACAGTAAGGAAATACTCGGTTAGCCCACGGGATCGCAAAATCGGTCGCTATGAGTCGGCCTTTGCGCCAAGAGGCTCGCCATTGACCAGAACCTGAGGGGCCTTGTTTGTATTGCGAGGGGTGAGAAGAGGTTGCTCCGCTCCGGTCGCAAGGGTGGCATGGCTCTCTGCCTCCTGCTCGAGTTCCTCTTCGGTCTCGTCGTCGCTTCTTTCGTCCTTCTTCACGCTGTTGAAGATGTAGTTCTTGAGAATGCGAAGGATCAAGAAGAGCCAGAAAAGGTTAACGGCTTGCAGACTGGCCAGCAGGGCGAAGGTGATGATTTGACTGATCCAGCATTTGTACTGCTGAGTCTCCCAGTTGAGCTCGTAGGGTCCAACGGTGCGAAACTCGGTCAGAACGGCCCAGAGGATCTTCAGATTGAGTACATGGCGCAGGTAGATCCACATAACAACGAACGTGCCGAAATATGGCACAGTGATGATGGAGTCGAGATAGTTGAGGGTTTTCGAGGTCTACAAGAAGAATCTGTTAGCCCTCGTTCAATTAAGGAGGATACTTGCAGGCATACCGCGAGGAAGAAATCGGAGATGTCATGGGTGATGTAGACCGCAATACCCATATAGGTGAAGTGGAATCGGTAACTCAACCCGATCAGCGCCAAAGTGATGATGTGATGACCGACAAGCTCCTTGAAATCCTTTCTGGGCTTTTCGAGCTGCAACAGCAACACAATCGCTTGCTGAGCCCAGTAACTAGCCTGAAGCAGGTAATAGGCCTTGAAGATCGCTACGTGCTCCCGGTGAGGGAAACCCTCAAACATGGCCGTGGTGTTGAAGTACCAAATATCCGTCTGCTTCATCACGTATAAACCGAAAGGCCCAAAAATCGCAAAGTACATGGCTGTATAGACCTGCTCCATGAATCTAGCCGTCTTTCCTCTGCCGCGAATGCCACAGTATGCAGCCCATGGGCGAATCACGCATTGCATCAGAAACTCTCGTGTGAAAGACAGGACAATAGTGTAGAAGCCGACAAAAGCAAAGTCCAAGGGCCCTTTTCCGTACATGACCGGGCCGCCAGGAGTCTTGGGAGGTTGCGGGTAAGACAAGAAGAGAGCGCTGTGGAGAGGATTGGCCGGGGTGGGATTAACGGCGTATGCGAGGAGGATCACAGTCATCAGGAGGAGAGGTAGAACCCAGGTGTGTTTCACACATAAGTCCTTGAATCGACGGAGGGGCGATCGGTTCTTGCGCCGCTTGGTTTGCGATTTGAGAGATTTTTCAGGGGTTGCCTGGTTCTTCTGTAAGGCCTGACAGTAGTGAGCACGGGACCGAGAGGAAGGACAATATTGAGGTCACGGATAAGGATATACCTTGTCCCATTTTGGAGCTTCTCCCTCAATAGGGCTGACCTCGTTCATGGTGGACATGGCCGGGGCGGTATCGCCTGGGATATCCTCTCCCAGAAGGCTGGACTTGCGTGGATGACCCATGATGGGCTAGCTGATAGTTTGGGAGCTCGAATAGTCCTCGATAATGTATCGATTGCTCTTATTTTTTTCCAGAGGTAAATAAACCGACAATCTTCGTATTTGCTGCGCTGAGCGGGCTGGCTCCAAGGACAAAGTGCAGCGGATAGCGGAGCGGAATCGGCGATCTGCAGTCACCAAGTGGAGCAATCAAGATGTTAAGATAAGGAGGGAATAAGGTCAGGTCGTCAGGAAGGAGAAAAGAAGATAAAAGAGTCACAAACTCCTACGACTGTTGAAAACTCCTAGCGATGTTGCCATGGTTGTTGAAACTGAGATTAAGGGGCAATAATTTTCTTCTCCGCCCAGACTCCACCGCACTACTGCGCACCGTCCCGCTCCAATTGCAACCACCACCAATCGCAAGCCCTTCTTGTAACTTTGTTCATTCGATTCGACCTCCATTCAGTTGCTTTCAACCTTTTCTAATTGGACTTGAGAAGCTCAATCGTTGCTTTTCCCCTGCGAGTCGAAAGATCATCGATCAGATACTCCTCGCGTTGCAATAATGAACCAAGCCGACATGCAGAACACATTCTGCTTACCTCTAAGTGCCATGGCTATTGCTAGAGTGATTGCCAACCTACTGGTGTCAGCTTTTGACGTTAATATCAGAGCTTACTGGTTTGTTTGACTATCAGGTCTGCAGCATACGGTAATGCAACTACTACTTCATCATAGTAAAAATTTGCAGTACGTGAGGAAGATCTGGGAGCACTGGTCTGTCAAATGAGTCGCGCCTCAGAGCGGAAGTAATCCAATATCAGTATGCTATAGGTACTAATCAAAACCCACAACGGACGCCACTTGTGATAGAATACAAACGCAAAGAATGCAAAAAGATGATATTAACCCTATGGTACCCATAACCTTACAAATCCTCCAACCTCCTGTCGACAGGTCACGCAGCTGCCGAAATTGTTCATCGCAAGGCTCACTCTGCATTCCTCGCATACACAAAGGCATCGACAAGGCCATGTTATGATCGAACGTGGGTTGGTCTGGCAGATGACACACGGCGGACCGTCCGGTCCAAGGCCCGAGGCGCCCGACTCCCACGCCTGCGCCTCAGGACCTGCACGATTGGCTTCGGATCGACGAGCCAGAATGAAGTTCTCGAGCATCTCAGACTCTTCCTCCGGAGTTGGTTTCCGCTTCTCCTTACCCGTCTGCTGGCCAGCAAGCCGTGATAGCCGCGAGGATAAAAGAACCTGCGCTCTCTCGCGCTCCATCTTTTGCTGAAATTGACGTCGCGTCATAATGCGTCCATCTCGCCCAGCAGCAAGATGGGCAGCTAGGATACGTGCCTCATGCCTGCTTTCCTGGTCACGAGGGTCGAGGAGGCGCGCAAAAGAGCCAACATCCATCAGCGACTCGTCAAGAGGGCTGCTCTCCCGCGAGACGCCTGCTGGGTATGGGTTGCGTGGCGTAGGTGTACGTCGGCCATCAGATTCGTCTTCCCACTCCGATTCACCATTTGTTGACATAGATACAACGCTGGTGGTATCACAAAGATCGTCGCTGTCAGAGGGTATATAGTCGGGACTCTGATCCTGGTTACCCCACGAGCCGCCAGCTCTCCACCAACCATAGAGCTTTTCATCGAGGCGCTTCTCGTCGGACTCCTCCCAATGCGGTGCAATGGAAAGCTCCCTTTTTCGCATTTCCTTCTCTACATCAAACTCATAGTCTCCAGGCAGCTCAAGTTCGCCTTCGTCGGTCAGGATCCAGAAATCCAGCGATTCTGTCCGACTGTTACTATTTCTCTCTTGCAGGGCCCTTCTGCGCGACCCGACTAGAGTCTTCAGCCATTGTGGTCGCGCACTGATGCCGACTCGGTCTAGTACTCTGTCGAATCCGTAGGCGGTCCACTTGAGTATGAGATAGAAAATGCCACGAAAGAAAGAGAAGCCATGATAGCATCTAGTCGCGCCTCGAAATGCGCCAACACCGCCAGGATCGGTGTGAGACCGTACGGACCGAGATCCGCCTTTAGGTTTCTCGATCTTCTTCTCCTTCCCGTACCCACTTTCCCATTCTGCTGATGGTTCCGAAATATCGAAGGTGATTGGTTCGACACCTGTAAATGGCACGTCCCGGTCGTAGCCCCCTGGACTCTGCCGGGTAGAGCGAGAGCGTCGTGAATTTTCGATCTCCGCCAGCCTATCCTCCTCTAACCATGTCATCCGATGTGCAACAACCACTTTCCCTTCGTTCAAAAAAACTGCTTCACTAGCAGCGGTTAAAGCAGTGTACCCAATCCGAAGTAATGTGGTATAGAAATCCTCATGTCGGTTGAAGCGGATATTCCGAATCTGGTTTGCTCCTTGCATGTTTTCGTGGGCGAGTGAAAATCGTTCTCGAAGAGAAAGCGGCTGCCCAGCGTCCGGTGGTAATGAAAAAGCCGTGATCACGAGAGCAATAGTATAAATAATCACGCAAATGACAATGCCTAGTAATATCAATAGGTGAGGCACAAAGCCTACAATGCAGACCGTGGGAAATTTCAGTACGCCAGTGTCGCTTCCCGTCGGCGAGCCAGTCAATAGACCCCATACCATGGCAGACATAAAGCAAAGGCCCCAGAAAGCAGTGTTAAATAGGCGATACCGGCTTTGTTTACCTAGCACATCCAAAATGTTTGACGTCAAGCTGTTACAACAAGAGATCAAAGCGATTAAGAGCAATTCAGGAGTAACGTTCATTCGTTCCAAGACCTGCGCTCTGCTAAGCAGCTGGAGGGCTGAGTGGGCGGATTCGCTGGACGATAACGAGCTGTCCTTGCTGGTGGAGTGCTTGGGAAGCCCAAATAACCCAAGCCCAATGGACTGGCTTATCATCGATTCAGCCTCGGCAAAGGCAAGGGAATGCTCGAAAATAGACATCCCAGCCTCGGTCACGACTGCTCTTCCCTGCAAAGCGCAAGAGAGAGTCTCGACAAAGTGGCTGAGGCAGAGCCGCAGGAAAACAGGCCACAAGAAAACGAACGAGCCGTAAGGAACATCCGAGGCGTTGACGGGCCGACTCATCTTCACCGCGCTGCAAGATTGTTGATCGGACTCCCATGATAAAAGTGTGGAACTGAGAGAATAGAGAAATCCGCCTCCAGCAGCATGATCAAGCGACAATCGTTTTCCGGGGGTACCGTAACGAATGAGAGGGTAATCGGGAGATGTTTGACACCGTATAGCACGAAGCAAGACGAGGATCTGAGAGATGAACAACACAATGGGAATGATTCGCAGCGCCATGCGTCGGTGAAAGTCTAGAGTGAGATGTCGTCTGGTTGAAGCATAGATCGTAATCCGATTCAAAATTAGAGCCTTTAAAGTGTGTCAGGATATTCAGGTCTGTCTCAGGCGGATATTCCTTACCACCGTAAAACAAGCCAAGGACCACCGACTGGTCAGATATGAAAAGAACCCGCTAAATCTTCTCATGGCTTGGAGAAATTCTGCCAAGTAAATACCTGTTTCCCCTTGCGCGGCAGCATCAGCCATCCCCTCTCGTGCTGCTCCAGCCGCGGCCTGTGTTGCTGCTACCACCGCATCGGCCTCCGATCCTGTTACAGGGGCATGACCCGAGATCCGTGTCGCCATATCCGGTAGTCCCACTAACCTCGAGAGTTGCCTTGGAAGAGTCGAAAACACAAGGTTCTCCGCCTGACGCAGACCACGCAATGGGAGAGTGAGGAGCTCGCGGGGCGACGAGAGCAGCGAATACCGGGCGGTGGTAATTGCCGTGGAGTTGACAGATTGCATGGCGGATGACGAAGCTGTGGCAGCTGGAGTCGCAAGGATGGTCGCGGTATCTTGAACGAACGACATATTGTTTGACCTCTGTCAAAAGGGAGATTCTGGCCAAATGAGGAGGCGTTGTAAACCAGATGAAGCCTCCCACCACCGGCCACTTGTAGAAGATGAGATCATCCGTTCGCAATACAAAGAGACAAAAAGGGGTATCTTCAACAAAACATAACAAAGTTCTCTGCTCATATAAGAGTCAGTCAAGGAGATATGATGTTGAGACACATTGTACCAGCAGAGCAGCCGATGTGAAGTGGTTTGATGGAGAGGTAGTGAGGACGATGACCACGTCCATCAACCGTGATCTCTTACCTTATCGTTGCGATTTCCCCCCATGTTGGCCCGAAGTCCCGGCACTAACCAGATCTAGTAGTACCAACTGTTTCCCCCACGTGCCTCGGCCAGTTGTTGTGCCTTGAGTGAGACTCATCTTTTTATGAGCATTTTGCTGTCACTATATTTTGATGATTAGGCTACTTATTTTCTGATTGAAGAATGGGTGCTTGAGGTGATTGCTGGCGTCGAAACATCAGGCTCAATGCTGGGCTAGTGTCGCTGAACTTGAATCAGCCCCTACGATGCTATGGATCCTGTGCCATTTAGATGAAGTTAGAGGAACGGTGAATTGTGTCGATGAGACTCATTCATTCATGTCATGTTGTTCTTCGTCATGACAGACCAGTTAGATAGCCGCCTATAAAGTGCTTCAAAAAGGTCCTGAGAGAATAGATTATAGAGCTCTATCACAGCTTGTACATCTCGCTGCGACTCCGTACGCCGTCGAAAATGCATGTATTGTCCAGTGGCACATACTGCCTGGTGATCACCTTCAGTGCTTCCTGCGCCACTAGCCCACCTGTGAGAGCAGATATGTTGTGTAGCTCTCCACCTTCCGTGCGTCTCAACTCTTGTGTAGCTTCCAAGATTTTCTCCCGTGCTCCTTCGTCGATAGCGGCAGAATTTCCGGAGGTGAGGTTACTGATAAAACGTTGGATATAGTTATTCCACAGAGTCTCATCATCAAGAGACGCCTCAGCGATGTTGCATCCCTGAATGTCGGTCACGATGTCATCCAGAATTTGACAGGCGATGAAGATCGCAATAAGAGTTTCGGAAGAGCTGAGGTTATTTGTGATTGTTTTCGAAGTGTGCGCTTCCCCGTTGACGCGAGGAATATCACGGCCATGAATAACCTTGATATGAGCAGCGTTCTTGCAGAAGACCTCGATATTCTTCTCTGGAATGACGGCCGGCCGTGGTCCCAACTGAGCTTCGAGCCTCCTGACTGTTGCTGCTACTTCTTCCACGTCCTCTCTTGCTTTCGATTTGTAGATGTTTTGAAGAGAGACATAGTCTGCCGATTGAGCTTTCATGTCAGGCAGCGAGCCCGGCAGAGGGAGTACCTTGTGCTTTTGGTAAAATTCGTGAACAGCTGCCGCAATGAGCCAGAATTCAGCAGAGTTCTGCGTGAGATTCCTGCACTGATCCATCTCGAAAATCTCGCGGGTTGAGCTGCGCAAGCTGAACGGATTCAATGATTTCAGTACCGCAGCCACCGCCTCATCATAGTTCTCTTCACCACCTTCGGCATTGTTCGTTCTGGCACTAGCCCGAACAAATTCTCTGAACTCTGATTTCTCCTTGTAATTTGAAGGCACATTGCCGTCATGGGATTGTCTCCACTTCTCGAGGTAGTGAATCAGTAACAGTACGTACGGTACGTGGCCATGTTGGTGGTCGTCCATACTGTCCAGGTTGCTAATGCTGGCGCCAGCTGCTGCCAATTCTGGCCATGGATTAAGAAGGCGAAGATCTTGTGTCGCTTCAGGATCCGGGTGTGTCTCTACTATGGGAAATTCTGCTGGAAGCTGAAGGGAAAAAACAGAGTAGAACCCGACAGAGTGCGTATACAGCACTGGGATATTCAGTGCCTTAGCAGCGTTGCAAAGAGTATCTAAAGTAGATCGTTTCACAGGACCGGATATCAAAACCAGCTTATGCTGTGCAAGAAAGTCTGGCTCCTGTTGCAAGACTTCTGCAATAGACTAGTAATCTATGTTAGCGTGGTTATTTCAGAGAGATAAGTTCGAAGGTGACACTCATATACCTTTGCACGAAAACTTCCTTCGACGTCCGGGTTCAACTCTCTCAACAGGCGACAGGTTTCCTCGGCCCTGGATTTTCCCAGACTTCCCTCCTCGAGAAAGAAGTTCACTCCCAGGTCAGGCTCTGTAACAACAGCAGGATCTACGATTGTGAAGCCACCAACACCGGGGAGCACAAGGTTCTTGAGTGTTTCGACACCAACCACGCCCGATACCCCTGTGCCTTGATTTCCCCAGAGACCGTCAGAATTGACTAATAAGACACGAGTCTCTTCCAGAGCTTGCTGCCCGCTCGCAGCCCACAAACGCAGCTGGCGATCATACTTCCTCTCTTTCGATGATGGCCCTACCAGGGCACCAGGGAAAGCATCAGTCATAATGCGGGGTTGATGTAGTTCCTTAGGTCAGCCAGAGAATTCGAATATACTGCAGATTCAAGGAGAGAAGGAGTGACAGCATATAATGGCAAAATCGACGGCCCCTATCCACTGGACATTAGTTAGCAATACATGTGCCTGTGTTGATGATTGTCAGGCATAGCTGTGATATGGTCACATGACCGGAAGGCAGATCGGCCCGTGGAATGTGTTGGCCTGAGGAACCTAAGGGCTGAGGCACTCTCAGGCAGTCAATGCTATGACGCCATAACCCCGCCGTCAAAATAAGTCACTTTGCGATTGTTGTACCTGACACTAGCAAGCATTATTCTGTAGTTCGCTCAATTATAACATCTTTCCTCGCGTCAAATCATTTCAATTGCCATGTCATGTCGGTGATTCTTCCTCGATTGCACTCTTCCCCTCTGTAAGTTCATTTGTTGTGGCTGTGTGGCTCCACGAAAAAGTTCTTTGGTTCTCACCTCGGACTCCCCCACACCGGGGTTATTTCTCTGGCGATTGTATCGGGCCATTTTGGCTCCAGCTGCGGCCACTAGAAAACCTTCCTCTCGGGATACATGAGCTGTCAGCTCTCAATCTAATTCGTCTATGCTCTATAGGACACGGCCCCTGTTCCTTTTCTCCTCATTTATCTCGTCCCCTCGTCCCCATCTCATCTGTCCTTCCCTTTTCCCCAGTCATCGCCCTCCAACTCGTTTTCAGTCCATAATGGCTAGCGCAATCGAAGCCGCAAAGCGCGCCGCCGGCCAGGCTGCTTTCGCCAACCACTACCCCAAAGATGCCAAATTTGTCGGTATCGGCAGTGGATCTACCATTGTATATGTTGTCGAGGCTATCAAAAAATCTGGCATAGATACCTCTATGACAAAATACGTTCCCACCGGCTTCCAGTCCAAACAGCTCATCCTTTCCGCCGGCTTGACAGCAGTCGAGTTCGATTCGCTACCCGAAGGAACCGTACTTGATGTCGCCTTTGACGGCGCGGACGAGGTTGACGATGAGCTCAACTTAATAAAGGGCGGCGGTGCCTGTCTCTTCCAGGAGAAAATTGTGGCTCTTCAGGCCAAGGAGTTCATCTGCGTGGCAGGTTAGCGATGACTCACGCCGTCTTGCGGCAGAAACGGGAACGAAGGACAAAATCATCACTAACACTCACGTCCAGATTCGCGCAAACTCCAGTCTCGTCTCCTCTCGAATTGGAAATACATTCCCATTGAGGTGGCACCTATTGCGGCCCCTCGTGTCCTAACCAAGCTGCGAGAGCTGGGCAGCATTCAGCCCGCGATTCGGCTCAGCGGCACTGCCAAGGGACCCCTGAAGACAGACCAGGACTTTTATATCATTGACGCTCCTTTCCGACCATTGCTCACCAAGGCTGACGTTGCCGCTGGCAAAGACGGCAGCGGAAAGGGTGGAATCTGGGAGGTCGATACCCTGGCGCAGGCGATTAAGCAGATTGCGGGTGTGCTGGAGGTTGGAATCTTCTCCGGCGTGACTGGGCCTCAGGCTCAAGCCCTTGGAGGCATTGGAGGCCAGAAGCCCATCGCTGCTTACTTTGGCATGCCCGACGGCTCAGTATCGGTCCGGAAGGCCATTGTATAGCCTCCTTCCCGCATGACCATCCTAATAAACTGCGTACCGTGGATTACAACAAAAAGGCGATTTATATATATGATACCATAAAACTTTCTGCACGACTTCTCTCTATCAAATATCCCCGCCGCAGAGGATCCAAAACGGACAGCTTTCTTTTACTGTAATTATTATCCAGATTTAATTCCACTCGCTAGTCATAGAGTTAAAGGCATCCTAGAGATCAGTATAGATGTTTATTTCGCACCCTTTCCTTTCGCCTCGGTCTCTCCCAATTCACGCACATAGATCCGGACAGTTCCCTCTGCAACATCGTCTTTTCCGTCTTCGAAACCAGGGCTAACAGCAATCGCCAAGTACTTTCCATTGCCGCTGAAATCCACAGCAGCAATGCTCGACGGATATTTCTGATACTGCCTGATTCTCCTCTTCGCAATACCGTCCCAAAGTGCAACGACACCATCACCACCGCCGGACGCGAATGTTCCATGAATGGGATGGAACGCAAGTGTGTTCACGGGATATACGACGTCAACATCATCAGCCGTCTGTCGATGACACTTGAAAGCATATTTCCGTGCTTGCGACTCAGCAGACGGATCGAACCACTCGACTGCGACTCGTCCCTCAATGCTCGAGGACGCGTAGCCGGCGTCATCGGGCATGCACGCGACACAGCGGGTCATGAATTTGAGACTGCTCTCTCGTCGCTGCCACGGCTCAATCTCAACCTTGTTCGGAGATGTGGAATCCGACTGGTCTGTGAGGAGCGCCAATGCTTTCAGGTCGTAAATGTGGAGGGAGCGCGAGGCCATTGCAACGACGAGTTTCGTGGCGGTGAGAGACATGGAGAAAGGCTTTGAAGGGAGAGGAATGATTGCGGGGATCGAGTCGACTTCAGTATTCGTGCGGTGCACATGTAACGTCGAGTCCCACGATGCAGATATGACCATGTTATGCTCCTTGCTGTAGACGACACACCGGACCCCAGCGTCGTGGCTGCTAAGCACTGTCTGTGTAGATGATGTGACATCGATCCTGCCATATATCAGATAAAGGAACAAGAGACAACCAGTCAAAGTAAAGCACCGAATGACGACGGGGGAACGTACTTTCGGACGTCCCAGTCCAAACCTGCTGTGTAGATCACATCCTCATTCTCGCCGAAACACATGTCGAGCACCGGCGCACGATGTTCAAACTTTTGTAACAGCTTTCCTTCACCGACATTCCCATTCTCGTCTCGCAGGTCATAAAGATAGACATTCTTGTCCCATGACGAAACGACAATTCGCGTTGAATCTGGATCCGGCGAGAACTTCAAAGCGGAGATGGCATCTGTTGGCGGGTTTGCGACGGTGAATTGATCTAGATTGCGGTCAGTACTAGCATGTATGGCGGGTTCGAATGAACTTACTTGATGCCATATTGTGCTTGAACTCTTCTGAGAAGTGACCCTTTCAACCCTAAGCTACATCGATATTGTTGATCGCCCGGCGTTATCGAAGCTTGCGCTTCGGATCGTTTTCTGCCCGCTTATACCGCCTTGACATATTTCCCTCCCCGCCATCGCCGCATCTTAAACCATCGAGAATTGGAGATTACTATATCCCTTCTTTGCAGCATATCTCACCAGCTGGCAGCTCAAAATGCCCTTTGCGCAACTAGTTATAGGGCCCCCGGGCGCGGGGAAGTCAACATATTGCAACGGTATGCATCAGTTTTTGGGAGCTATTGGCCGGAAGTGCTCTATCGTGAACCTGGACCCCGCAAATGACAAGACGTCGTATCCGTGCGCGCTGGACGTTCGAGACCTCGTCACTCTCGAGGAGATTATGAGTGAGGATCACCTGGGTCCTAATGGCGGTGTTTTATATGCACTGGAGGAACTGGAGGAGAACTTTGAGTGGTTGGAGGAGGGGCTGAAGGACCTCGGAGGTAGGCCCTGATCTATCCTTGGGTTTACTGCTATACGACCTAGAGTGCGATAGTTGATACTCATTTGAATAGAGGATTATGTTCTATTTGATTGTCCGGGCCAGGTTGAAATCTTCACGCACCATTCGTCGTTGCGGAATATCTTCTTCAAAATACAAAAATTGGGCTATAGAGTCAGTTCATCTTTATCATCTTTATCATGGCACAAGCATTCCTGCTGACATCGAATACTACAGCTAATTGTAATACATCTCATTGACTCATACAACCTCACATTACCATCGATGTACATATCCGCTCTCCTTCTCTCCCTCCGCGCCATGCTCCAGATGGATCTCCCTCACATCAACGTCCTCACCAAAATCGATAACCTTTCAAACTACGCCCCGCTACCCTTCAACCTCGATTTCTACACAGAAGTCCAAGACCTTTCCTATCTCCTCCCACACCTAGAGGCTGAGTCATCGCGGTTATCACATGCAAAATTTGGGGCCCTCAACAACGCCATCATCGACCTGGTAGAAGAATTCGGGCTCGTGGCATTCGAAACACTGGCCGTGGAAGACAAGAAGAGCATGATGAACTTGCTGCGAGTTATTGATAGGGCGAGTGGATATGCATTTGGGCCAGCCGAGGGCGCAAACGACACCATCTGGCAGGTGGCTGTTCGGGAAGGACTAGGGACCATGGATATCCGAGATGTTCAGGAACGGTGGCTCGACGCAAAGGACGAATACGACGCACAGGAACGCAGTGAGCTCGAGGCCGAGGCGAAAGCCAGGGAGGAAGCAGCACAGCCGCCGCCGAGAGAGGACGACGAATTTGATGCCGATCTGGCCACTTTCAGAGGCTCGATGCCTGACAGCGGTGTAAAAGTGATACGAAAGTCATGATATGAGTCATTTATGGTCTATCCGTACATGTATTATAGGGTATCTCTAATTAACAAACAATCTAACAAACACAAACTCCTGATGATGCACCTATCCGATGGAAGCCGGTCAATCCTCATCATCACTCTCCATATCCACATCGTCCTCATCCATCACATCTCGCGCAGAGGCACTGACCAAACCACCACCAGCCGCAGCCTCCTGGCCCTCCAACCCCCCAACCAACCCATCCAACACCCCCACCCCATCCCCCCCCTTCACCCCCGAGATCCCCCTGCGCGCCCCCCGTCTCGCCTCCTCCTCCGCCTTCCTCATCCTCCCCCACACCTTCACAACACGAAACACACACGACCGCATCTTCCCCCCACCCCCAGGCGCCGTCTCTCACACACATATCCGAGCCCACCACACTAAGGCGAACCTCGTA
>NW_020798266.1:0-51062 GCF_002237265.1 Aspergillus thermomutatus
GGTCGGGCCCGACGATGCAGAGAACATCCATCGCATGATCGACAATGCGGCGGCGGCGGCGGCAGCGGGCATGGAGCAGGGGGTGGGCGTTGGCCAGAACATGGGGCTGGATTCGTCGGGGACGGGGCTCGACACGAGTATCGATGATGTGCTGAACGCGGCGGACATGGCGGTTGGGAACCCGGAGTTTTTGGATCTGGATATGGAGGGGATGTTCTAGCTTCAGCTCAGTGATACGAGTTACGCACGATGAAGAATCTAATTCCATTACGAAAACGCCCATGACATTCCAAACTTCAACCACGAGTCCGGCTCAAGAACTCCTGAGCGTCCCATTCCGTCCCGTCCGGGCGGAAACTACCAGCTAACCACGCCACAAAGCCTATCTTCATTCCGAAACAGAAAGAGAAGAACCAAGACAGTTTCAGTCTACGGACCCGACATAGGCAACTAGGCACCCCCCTCGTTACCTTATCTCGAGGTATTGCATACTAGATTTCATCACAGCTTTCTGGAGTTTGGAATTACTATCATTCTAAACTCAGAGGGAGGCCTGCACAGAATACTCCCGTATTAGCGAATGCGGATGTGAGGAAGGATCTCGGAAGCAAACACCGTATATTGGAGCATTAAGCAATTCTATATGAGAGAAATGATTTCGCCTGTCGCCTGTCGCTATAACCCCGGATTCCTTATAGCAGAGTTGCTTATGCTGGGGGCTTCTTGTATTTCATATTCGGTAGGTCAACTTTCAACACAACGGCGTCAGCAAAAGCATGGCATTCACAAGAAAACACTACATAGCAGACCTGCGAAGGATAAGCGAAGATACACACCCTTGACCTCCTCTTTGATCATCTTGTACACCCCGTTCAGCGGCGAATGCGCGATCAGGCTTTCGAGGTCGAGGGGCGACGGCGACGGCGACGGCGCCGGCGAGCCCTGGGTTTCCTGGCGGGCGCGGAGGATCGGGGCTGCGCAGGCCATGGAGAGGAGGAAGAAAGACAGGGGGGTTTTCATTGTGATGCACGAGGAGAGAGTCTATGCGGTTCTCGGTGGTCTGCCGAGGTGGAAGACGAGAAATGAGTACGCAGAAGGTTGATTGTTCGTCTTGCGAGGCGTAGCTGTAGCTGTTTGTAGCGCTGATATATGCCGAGTACAGTACTCCGTCTTCATCATCAATCGAGCGTTGGCAGCGGTATGCGCTAAGCGATGATCGACGCGTTTACCTTATGTTTGTGTCTGGGTACGGTTGCTATCCCTTGATGCGGTTATACTATCGCTGCGGGTTGATGATCAGCTACGGGGTACGGCGGTTAGAATGTCCTCTCTTCGGTAATGGGGTCTAGCGGTGGAAATCGAGTACTACAAGTAGTATAAAAATTCAATTGTAAGATTGACTGTAGTGAACGCATATAGCTATCGGGCAGTGCATGGTGGCTCTGGTTTGTGGTTGGGAGGAACGCGAGGGATGCATTTCTTCCGTCAATCAACAATGTAGATGAGAACTTGATTTGTCCTCTGCATTCCGTAGAGGGCATTTTGGGTAGATCTCTAGTATGAATTCGGAGTAGGAGTACTCTTGATGATATTGTGACCTGTTTTGCTCCAATGACTCCATTCTGCTCCTTCTAAATATATCACCAATGCAGAGGCAGATGCAGTATGCAGTTGCAGAAATGGACTTCAGGCTGTTGGAGTGTTATGAAGGTAGATCCTCGGTGAAAGTCCGAGAATCCAGACTGTGAGGCCGTAGATTGAATTCCATATTGGTCAGAAAGAAATAGCTCCGGCTGAGACATTGTGCAAAGATTGCATGAATGATAGATGACCTGTCAATCCAGTCAATATGACAGCGGGGCAGGCTCCATTGACTGGACAGAACAATCTCTCTGATAAGCCTAGTTTCCGCACCGCACGAGACACCAGGCAGTCATACATAACGCCAGCAAAAGCAATTCTGCCGAGTTGACTTGAAAAAAAAAAAGGTATTTTGGCGATTCGAGCTAAGGTGCTTTAGTGCGAGCGCAAGCTGCAGATTTGACAAGCCCCGGTCATGCAGCCTCTTCTTTTCTATCACACCGATCGACGAAATGCACGTGAAAGGAGACCACGCCAGCCGTCGATCGAGTCAGATGCCAGAATTTTATATCTGAAGATGCAGAAGCACGGCCAAAATGCCTAAGCCGTACTTAGGCCATCTGCAGCCACCTGAGCAATCAAGCATGCATGATGCATCGGGATGTCTGCATATGGTAATCTGATCCCGACTGGCTGTGATCATCAGGAACGAGTCGACAATCTGCACGAGGTCTTGTGTTGATGAGCCTTGTCATTGGAGGATATTCGACGTGATGAATCTCGAAGGAACAAGCTGGCCTCGGCTTCAGCCTGTAAGCCGTCTAGACTAGACTTGCCGACTCCGCAGCCTACCCCAACTCCAAGTTCCAACAAGTGACAGGCTGAAGTACGGGGAGCACGGAGAACAGGAGGAAACGTGATCGGCTTCCTGTAAAGTTCGAACTTCATACGCTGTACTTCGTGCAGAACTGTGGAACTGCAGAATGTGATATGCAAGCGCGGAGACACATTCACTCATCACAGTCTTGATTGACCTTGTCTCGGTCGGACTTAGGACTAGAAACAGCATCTGCGAACAACCCCGGTAGATTCTTCGAGGCTCGTTTATCTTGAACCTTATTGAATGAGTCCACGTTGAAGACAGGGGAGCACGCTATTCAGCATGACAAGCTTAAAATGACTAGCTAGCCTTGGTCGCTAGAAACCGCATTTCCACTTTGTATTTGTAGCATTGCATTGGGCATCTGTGCAGAATCAGGAAAGTCCATACCTGAGTGCTCTAGCAAAGTGCCTCCAGAGAGCAGGCTTCTGGCCAATTGACCAATACTTCCGCGCGAAAAAATAGAAACACCATCGAGGCATCATTGACAACTGCACGGAGGTGGATCATGCCAATCGTATCGATAAAAAGTCCTATCCAGGCAACCCCCGGCATGATCAGTGGAGTTACGACTTCCGAGGCCATTGGCAAAACATACGTCCATAAGCCTGGACCAACCTTCTCCACTTCACAATCTGATGAACTGGGGCACTGAGAAGGACACATTTTCGGTCTTTCGGATTCCCGACTGGATTGGCCAATGGATGTTCATGACATAGCCATATGCCGGCCCCTGCAGAAGTGTAGAAACCGTCGGACCGAAGAACCAATGGACAGAAGAAAGGATGGACTGGTGGGGCGGAAGTGGAGGAGCGAACGTGCAGAAATGAGCAATGCAGCTTAGGTTTGTGGCCTCAGCACCTGGGATGAGCAGTTGACAACATTCACAGGGGTCATCCACTCTGGTCAAGAGGAGGTTGACTCCTCCTCTGAATCTGGAAACAATCCAGTGCTCGAGGGTAACAGGAGCATCCCAGTTACAGCCATATAGGCCAGTATCAATTCTCCTTGACCTGTCTGTCGAACATGAGCTGGAATCACCTGTAACCTCTCATTGGGTCAATCGAGATTGTAGTAAACAGAAGTCTCCCAGATTTGCCGCCAGGAAAGCGTAGACGATCTTCCAGATCCCGGTGCATGACATCAAACAGAGAGCATAATTCTGCACATCTACAGTACCGGCTGCCTGGGACCTAAAGCGACTTTCCTAGCGCTCCCACCGTTCGTTCGGCGATGACTGACGGTTTCGATCCGGATCTCTGATGACCAAAATGGTGGAATCGTCGTCCACAATCACCACCAATTCTCAGATCCCCATTGCGACTTGACTCAGGAGTCAATGAAAACTGAATGTTCAATAATATCATGCCATCATGGTGGAATGCCAGATGGGGCGGTGGAGTGACTAAAGGCAGTGTGAAACGCTCCGCTGAAGGTTAGTTCTGAGGATTTGCGACTTCTCATTTAACCTTTTGAGTCGGACTGAACTTTGAGCTTCTGATTCAACCTGAAGAATTGTATTCTGCATCTTGTGGGTACTGAATCAGCGTTAGAAGTTTCTAAGCAAAGTATAAACGGAGACGATACATGGAATCGAGAGGATCAGGAGACTTGATGGCCATGGGACAGCAGCACGTGATGATGGAGATAGACTTTCGTGCCTGGATGTCCAGTAAGGTAATAGCTATTAGCACTAGATTTACCCCTGAGTGCCTTCACTGCCTTGCCATCACAGCTCAGAGCACTTGGCCTACTTACTACTTGCGAGTTGCGACACGGAATTGTCCCTACCACGAGCTTTATCTTTGACAGATAACCGCTACCTCTGCGAGTACGGGGTACTGTCTAGACCATTTGAAGACTATGTACGGAGTATCTACTCGTAGTCTCATAACTTATACAGCAGACCTCTCTCCCAAAAAGGCAATTCACAACCCAGTTGAGATAAAGAACACCTCCCTGAACTCCATCATGAGCTCCATTGGTTATCCCAACATGGTAATGATGGACAAACAGACAATTTCGTGCCGTCCCGTGTGTTGCTCTGATTGCTCCAGGGAACTGGTTAACCAAATCCTTTAGTCTCAATGAGCAGTCTAGGGGCATTGACCCATCAGAATAGCAACTAACATCATACACTGCTCGTCTCAACTCTCAAGGAACCACGAGTCCACGTTTCCACGAGGAGGGCCACAGAAGCGGATGTGTGATTGCGGAGTGTGGACAGTGGACTGCGGCACGACGGCAGAGCCAAACTGAGGCCTTAGCCGCGGGATCGAAAATAAACCCCTGTCCACCCCCTGGCTTTAGTATCGGGGATCGGGGACTGGAGGGATGCCTCAAGCAGACAAGTGTATCCGTAGATAATCTGTCTATCGCCTTGGAGTCCGAGTCAGCCATCACATCAACAATGATCACGATGATAAAGGCGAATCTCGCAATTGATATTGTTCTGTTATCTGGTGCAAGCGGGAGTCTCGCAGGCTCGCCTGGTGGCGAACCATGGCCGCGTTCAAGTTGCCTTCGGCTGCTAGCAAGTACCCTTACTCTCTGTAGGTTAGCAGGAAGCTCCTTGTCTAGAGCTGGAGCTAGCTCTTTGGCGGACAAAGAAACAGTGGCGAACTGCCAGGGCCCAGGGGAGCTTGGCCCGCATACAACAGCGAACACGTGCGCCCTGTGATAGGCTCATCAGTCTGAGCTCGAGCTCGAATTTGGTGGAATGGAGACGGGAACACAAGATACATAGGTACCTCACATACTTAGAGGAAGATAAGGAATTTCCAAAGTGCTTCTTTAGCACTAGGCCTGGATTAGCGTAGGAGGCAAGCTGCTTTAAGGGTGAGGTGCATGCGCACGGGTAAGGCAGTTGTACATCAACCCCAGGGTAATGGTTTTTGTAATAATGAGTATCTTCATCTCTGTTCAGGCAAATTCAGAGATAACTTTCCAGCTTGATGGAGAAATGCTAGTGCGATCAACCATCGAGCAGGGAGCCTGTTGTTGAATACTAGTTTGCAGGCCCAAAAATGTTCCTAGGTTACCGGCATTACGACCTACCGTACATGGATTTCATACCCCTCAGGATGACTGTCACAACGAAGCCCTTTCGAGCATAAACAACCTCGAGAGATTAAGCTAATGGAATGATTGTACAGACAACTCCATCTCATGACCCCTTTTAGAATCGTTGAATGTGGGATGAACAATAAAATGATAAGAACAGTACTCGTACATCGGAGCATGGAAACATGACAGAGTACTACTAAGTGACCTTATTGGAGCAATATGTGAATTTTCCGTCGTCAACATTCGGCCTACGCGGTACTAGCGTGACGAGATCGTTTTTTTTGGTGCCTCAGGTGTGCTGTCCTGCGATCGCGAACGCTTCGAGGTAGTTTCCACTGGTTCATTCTTGCTGGAATCTGGAACTGCTGGAGAGTCCTTCCGCGGACGGCAGCCATGCGATAGTTCGACATGCTCGGCATCATCTTGGGTGCCGAGCGGGTTCCGGTCCATTGAAGCAGGCATCTCGTAAGTACACGGCCCACACATTTTCTCCAAAAGTGCTGGCGCATTCAGGAAGTCCAGAAATAGGTAAGACAATCCTTTACATTCGGCACTGATAGAAGTCCAGGAGCTGATGTCCTTTTCGAGAGACCGCTGAACAAATAACACCATAAATTCCACCCATTGAATCAGAGCAGCGCAGTCAGTTGTGGCAATGCGCTGACGGAATTCGACGGTGCCGCACTTATTAAAACTGGAAAAGTTCACTTTGAACGTTTTCGATTCTCCATACCCAGAGTAGTCAGCACTCTCATCGAAACGCATAGCGCTAATAACCTCCGTAATGCTAGTTGCTTTCGAAATCACATCGATCGCCTGCGAGTCGGAAAGCTCTCTGAGAAGCTGGTTATTTCGATTGGAAAGTATATCCGGATTTTCTGTAGCGACTGAGCGACTTGGAGAATGGAGTTGGTCGATTGTACCTACGCTGTCGTAAGTCAAGTATCGAGGACCTCGGTTAGAATATCGCGTCGTACCTTCAAAAAATACAACAGCCACAGCAAGTAACTTGAGCTGCTCAAGCGTAAAGCGATCAACGAAGCCATCTGAGTAACCGACGTGCACATGCAGGCCAGTAGATCGATTGGTCTTCAAAGACACAAAAGCGGGAAGGCGAGAAGAGCCGAGCACGGACTCAATGCTGCGAGCCCAGTCGGAGTCAACTTTCAGAACAGGCGAGACAATCTCGACACCAAAACACTCAGTATCTTCCTGCGAATCGGTATCAGACATTGTCGACGTCTCTTCAAGAATAGTAACATCAAGTGTAACATTCCACACGGTGTAGTTTGGCGTACTCCTCGTAGATCTTGGTAAAAACACGTTCGCACTTTGTCCGCAGCGTCTGATGGCATTGGCTATCGTCTGGAGGGCCGTTGGGGAAGTCACCCAACAGTTGAGTGATGCTTTTAAGCTGGAGTCGGTCTGTACGAAAAGTACTTTTCAAGCAGGATCTAGCTACCCGACCATCTCCATGCCATCGAAGAGATCGAACCAGTCTTGCAGCCGGTGTTCTCTGAAATGTGGGAAACTCCATTCTCGATCCTGCCAGATTGCGTCCATGTCGCCAGCCCAGATGTACGCTTGAGCTGGAGGCAGAGGTGAGAAGGGCGAAGAAGTGGTGAGGCCTTGGAGAGGGTGCGGAAGCAGGATACAGGTCAGCTCACCTTTCGGTCAGACATAGAGTGAGTCATATCATGTGATCAGAAAAATGATAAAGCAGCAATGCCTCCCAGCCTAATCCAGAAGAGGGATTGGCAAAACTCCAGAAAGATACCTACTCGTCGCCACGGGCCCAACCCACATCCTGCGGATATGGGAAGGATGTGGGTTGGGCCCGTGGCGACGAGTAGGTACCTAACCTAGGTAAATATTTGCCTAAATAAGGTAGGGTAGGGTAGCTCTCGTGCGAGGAAAAAGTCAGGTGTGTCGACTCTCCGTGCTCTCGACATTTATCCTCTTTATCCAGTCTTGGTCTGGGCTCTGGGCTCTGGATCCTGGTCGGAAGCTGCGGAATCAACGGTCGGCAACTATCAGTCACTTCAAACCCGATTATCCCAGTACAAGGTCGCAGCGCGAGACAAACGATAGATGGAGCACTACATTCCTACTTGGGAAATAGAAGAGTAGTACAGTAGTAGTTAGGACTCACTAGTTTTGTGACTTGCAAGCCATTCAGATCTAGACGACTAGCAACACCAGAGAGAGTTGTATGACCCAACACATCAGCATCCAGCGACAGCCATGCTTCCTTTGTCTGAACAAGCTCCTGACAACGACAAGCGCCTCAATTAGCATCCGCCCTCGACTGTCAAAGTCCCAGATGGCGAACGCCTTCGGACGCCGCGACACGAAGGATTTTCAAGTGTCGCGCTTTATCGTCCAATCCGAGGCACGGCGGCGAGACCAAAGTACGTACCTGTCCCACCGAAGGTGTCATTGTCTCAGTCTTTGTCTTCGTCTTGAGCATACTAGAAATGGCTGGACTCAAAATTGGACTTGGGTGCCAAGCGGCCAGCCGTAAGTACTCTGGGGCCGGGGAAGATGCCGTAGCCTGGTGGCCCGGGTGGTAGTCCTGCTATATCGGGTCTTGTGCATCAGCCCAGCACTGGATCTTGTGCTTTTACGATGTTTGGATCCAGATGCGATGGAATAACTTTTTGCTGTCGTTGATTGTTGGATACTCTATGGTCTTCCAGCATAGACCCAAAGAATGGGTTGGATCTATCTGGATCCTACAGTCAATTGACCAAGTAGGTAGCATTTATCATGAGTTGCAGCCACAAATGAGCTCATTTCGTGAGTGATAAAGCGAGTACTCGATAACTCGTATCCATAAGTGGTAAAACCTCCTATGGAGCTGACACAAACACAGAAAGCATATTATCCGATTAGCCCGTCCCTGTACCAGGTCGCTGGTATTCCAGAGGAGTGGATCGGCGATAAGGTGTCATGTGTCCTATGTCTGGCTGTCTGTGCAGTGCGCGGTAGCCATCATAGCATCTCATCTCATCTCATCTCATCTCATATTATATATTGTAAATCATCTGATATGTACGATGTATGGGGTGCCGGAGAGCCCCAGGTAGGTTTTGACGTATGCGTGAAATGAAACTATGGAAGTATGAAACGGGCATATCAGATCCGCCCTTGCGTCGTGAAATTCAAATCATCTCATATACGGGGTACATCGTAAGCTACGCGGTTCTTGGTAAGGTATGCCATGGAGTTCTGGGTTTATTCGGTTATTGGACTTGCCGTAAAGATAATATCAATGAAAATGCGGGATCATAAACTGAGTTGGATCGAATTTGTTGCTGCCTACCGTGCGTCAAGACCGCACTGGTAGAGAGGCGCGGTTTGTAGATATGCCTTGATTGAAGACTTTGTGACTTATATCGAGAAATTTTCAGCGCCTTGCGTACTCTCAAGTCAATGCATTTTGACTCTAAGGGACTGTGGTTGACTTGATGAAGGACTGCATACTCGATGCTGGGTCCATGCTTGTAATGATATTGCCTGATAGTGGGGGCGGTTAATATATAGACACTACCTTAGGTTATTATCAACGGCTGATGAACTGCTTTGAAATTACATACAATTGGCAGTATCTACGGAGTACCATGGGATCATACCAGACATCAATCATGTATCTTGCGTATCTTGATCAAGTACTCCGTAGATTCAGATACTTATCTGCACGAGAATGGTAGGCGAGATATCTGACAAAGTAGAAATCCGTACTTACTGTACGGAGTAGTGGCATCTTGAAGGATCAAGTCTGTTTCCGCGACAGTCGACAGCTCCAATTTCCAAAGATCCCGTTAGTCAACACCTTGGCTCCTTTTTTAGGACTGACTTCCCCTTTGGTTCTGCTGCATTCTGCCAATAGGCGAACGCCCATTTTTCGATTCTATTCTTCTTGTTGGTGTGAATCAGAGAGGGATAAAAGACAATGTTGAAAGCGAAAGTCCATTAAATCAGTGAGATAGAGAGGTAGGTACTCCTCACAGTGTTATATTAAATCATCCTAAATATGAGTCTGCCATCAACGTTAATCTCAGAAGTACCTACGACTACAAGACGGTGGTTGCTGCGCCGTCGATCACCAGACCCAGCTTGGACTACTCTGGATGTACTGAAAATTCCACGCAAAAGTCAAAGTCGTTCTGTCGAATGATTGATCAATCGTCTTGATTATCGATTAATTTCCATAGAATTTGACGGCAACGTGAGGGGGAGAGAGGGGCCAACTTGACTTTGCCACAGAAAGACGGGAGCATTTGTTTACTTGCTAGACTCAATGTGCTAAGGACTAAGGAAATGTCCAATTCTTGGCCGAGTTTGCCTCTGTTTGTCCATATGCAGGTCTTTGCACAGTGGAACCGCAGGATTCATCTTTTTTTTTATTATCCTTGTGTTTAGGTCTTGACATTGGTTGTTGGTACTTTGACATTTAATCTATTTCTCAAAATAATAGGCAGATTATTAATATATAGATTTTTCCGGGTCTACTCCGTAAGGACAAGGATCATGGCTATTTGGAGACTTGGAGTGTTGGACAGGGGAGAATGGACTCGGTCCGTTTGGATCGTCCTCGAGCCGTTTCTTAGGTAGTCTGTGATAATGCGGTCATCTTGGTAGATATTTTCCACTGAATGCTGGAGGATGATCAATCTCAGGTTCCCTCTGGAGATGTTCCAGCCCCCCAAGTGTTCAAACCAGTGATCATTGGGATCATTTTAGTGTTTGATTTCGTACTTAGTGACTAGATACCGTGAAGTAAATCCTCATCTCCAACCGAACGGGTGATCACTGGGACTCAGGACAGGACACTGGACTGATGTGATGGATGATCACCTACCCAATCCATCCTAGCATATCCTGGATTTTGGCTCTGGCGACATTCGTTAGCTTGCGTTTGGTCGAGGGTCAAGCTCTTCGTTTTCTGTCCTCGGAAAATGAGGACGGCCGATGGAATGGCATCAAAGGATCGGCCTAGGAACCGTGATAAGGATACAGCATACGAAGCACATGACTTGGGAAGATGGGACTACCCTACCTACCTTCAAGATTGAGGACATAGTACGGATAATAAGGGTGTTAAATGATCATTCTCCTGGAGTCCTGTTGACTGAACTCCCCATCACTCCAATACTCCATGCTCTCCCGATTCCACCCTACTTTAGTGTCATGGAGAGCATATCCACCTTTCCTAAGGAAAGAATTGGGTCCTTTCTTTCGCACGGGATTTTTGGCTGATTTTGTTTTATTGTATTTTTTTTTACTTACATATTAGTATATTGATTATCGTTCGACTACGGAAAAAGTAGTGCTAACGGACTATTTGCTAGCCTAGTTGGTTCTCAACGACTGGTTCTAGTCCCTTTTACATGGCAACTTATTAATATTCTTATTTCTCCTTTTCTTTTTCTTTTTTTTTTTCTGATATATCAATGAAAATAATTATAATAATAATAACCATATTACTATCAGTATTAATTGTTATTCTTATGATTCCACCTGCTATGACTACTATCCAGACCATATACTTATGCTGATAGCCTGATACTACTACTTCCATCTGTTCATCACATTCTCCTTTCCCTCTCTCTCCCACTTCCTTCAAAGATCATTGCTGGTCTACGATCATTCATTATTATTATTATCATCGTCATCATTATATTAACATCGTCGTCGTTATTAAACAATTGCTGCTTGTGGCAATCCCTCGCTCCAAACAAGAAACTCGAATTGACAAACAGACGGACCGTTCATTCCTCCCTGCTGTTGGTGTTTCTCAGCCCTTGCTTGGTGTTTGAGGCGGAACAGAGCCAATATACCCACCTCCCACTCCATCACGGTCTGTTCTTGAGATAATCATCCAGGACCTCAGTCATTGTCTGACTGTCGAGTGTCGATTGTCGATTGTGTCGATTGGGACCAGAAATAAATCGACATCCTCGACGCCATTGTTCAACTTTCCCTTCCTCTCCGTAATCCTTACCCCGGGATTCGAGGGTCCCAGTGGTCCTTGCAGCCCAAGGAGCATAGTTCCAGAACCTCGACAAGAGATCAACTATTGCAGCTATTAGCCACGACTACTCTTGCGAGACTACTTGCAGGTGGCGGGATCAAGGGAAGATTCTCACTTACTTCATCACCAGAAAACAAGTGTGCCCTATCTTCTTCGTCTTTTCTCTCCTTCACCCCTTCCCCTACCACCCCCAATTCTCCGGTCCCTCCTTCTCGTGCTCGCCGAATTATCTCCTGCTCTCACCCTCGTTACGCCTTGGAACGTGTGCCTGTTCCTTCCTTGCTCCCAAGATTGTACGCAGCGTGGTATATCCCTTGACGCTGCTGCAGGACATGTTGACAGCTTGTTCGATAATCATTTCCTATCATCGTTATTGACCATTAGACCATAGGTATGTCTGTGCTCTCGCTTCTTCCAAGATTGAATTAAGAAAATCCAAGAATACTTTCTCTTCCCAGCATTCCTTCCATTCCTTCTCCCCACTGCCCCTGGCAGCCAACATTCCCTAGGTTGATGTACACAACAATAAACCCTGCCAACACATCCTCATCGACCTCCCTGAGACAGTCATCCCTCGTCTCTACTGTGCAAAAGGGATTAAGCCACTGCTAACGATTGACCCTAGACGAGTAACCTGTCCGCTTGTCGGACCGCTGTGGGCGTCATCGCTACTCTACGTCCAATTTCTCTTACATTTGCACCAGCTCTAAAGAACAGTCTCCTCTGAGGATGCTCATTGACTTCTCCCTCACCTAATCGCTTTGGTCAGTGACCTTCGCGCCCAGCTAGACGCTATCAAAACCGAAAAAAGAGAACGAAAAGGTCGCTAGGGAATAGAGACATGGAACCAATGAAGCAACACATTGCGCCGTTAAAAGTCGAAAAGGGAGTCTCAAATCCTTCCGGGTCGACCACTTCAGAGTCCGGAAACTCTTCTAGCGATCGTTATTATTCCTCGCAGCACAGTCTGCAGATGTCACCACCTTTGACGCCTTACTGCGCAACCTCATCCAAAGACAACAGCATGGATCGGACGGAACCCTCCCGGGCCGTCTTCCACAACTATCTTCGTGCATTTTATCCGTTCCATCCACCGGGAGACGTTTCGCCAGCTACGATTACTCTGCCGTTGGACCAAGGAGATATCATCCTGGTACACTCAGTACACACCAATGGCTGGGCTGACGGAACGCTTCTTGACACCGGAGCCCGAGGCTGGCTACCGACCAATTACTGCGAAGCCTACGACCAACTACCCATGAGACCCCTCCTGAAGGCATTGACCGACTTCTGGGATATTATCCGTGGTGGATGCGGGTCGTCTCTTCGTGACTTTGGCAACCAGGATCTCGTAAGGGGCCTGATTGCCGGAGTACGCTTCCTTTTGGTGAGTATCCCCAGCCAAGTGACCGAAAGACTAAGCCATTGACAGAGCTCAGGAAAAATCAGAATGTCTCACCCGCGATTCGTTCCTTGTCCGAAGGCACGATGGTCTGCGAAGAAATCGGAAAGCATTGCTTTCAGATCTTACAGCCCTTGTTCGTACAACCAAGAGTTTCCAAGTGATTGCCAGCGGAAATCCCTTAGAAGACGAGGTCGAGTACTTGGTCGATGAGATGCTTCTCAAGGCGTTCCGCGTCGTGACCCGTGGTGTGCGGTTTCTCGATATCTGGAACGAGGAGGTTGGTCTGAGTAGAACAATCGCGGAGCTGGAGCAAACCAAGGATTATGCTTCCCCTCCTACACCTGCATCTGAGACATTCGCTATTTCGGAAGCGGCTCCCTCGGAGACTGAGACCGAGAGAAACGAGTCGCGGGTACTCAACCGCAGCTGCATGTCTATGAGTCGCTGTTCCGCCCGAATGGACATGTCTGAGCAGCCACGGCCCGTTTCCGTCGCCACCAAGCGGATATCCATCTCCCACCGGGTGTCTTACTCGGGACCCGCTGCAGCTGCCCGAAACCCGAATCTCGCATCGGAACGACTCAACGCCACGTACGATGCTTTCCTCGGCGTGCTGGGTTCATTCATTGGTCTCCACCTGCAGTCTCGCTCCTCAACCGAGCTAGTTGTCACCACCGAGCAGGCTGTTCGGTCCTGTCGGGGACTGCTCACTGTGGTCGAGGCCGTCTGCGAACACGATTCTCAAGGCAGCGCGCTCCTGGAGCGCGCCAAGGATACGATGTATGAGCGACTGTCCGAGCTTGTTTTCGCCGCACGGGACGCCTTCCGACCCGCCCAGTCCCCCGACGACGAGCTTGTCTTCATGCCCGATGAAGGAAAGCGACTGGTCGACGCCGCCACCGACTGCGTCCGAGCGGCGGGGAACTGTCTGGCCAAAGCTCGCCTGGTGCTTGAGCAGGTTGGAGATTTCGAACTCGAGGCACTGCCGCAAGACGTTGCGACGCCATTAGTCGGCGCTCGACCCGAGTCGCAATTGCAACAGCAGAAAGGCGACCAAACTGGAACATCCCTGCGACTCCCACCGCCTCCCCTGCAGATTCCTCAGAACACCGATCTCGACTACTCCCCTCCCACCCCAGGTCTTACCGACGACACCACTCCATCATCCTTCAACTCTCGCATGCTCAGCAGCCCTACCATTGCCGCAACCGACGCGACGTCATTACCATCCACTACAATCCTTTCCACCAGCCCGGAGAAGACCTCATTCTCGTCGTCTTATGATGCGACCGTTGGTGTCAAGATACTTGAGAACCGTATCAGCCATCCCAAGTCCGAGGTCGGTGAGTCTTTTGGCCGTGGAGTGACCAGTACTGGAAGCAGCTTCACCTACCACAGCCACCTCCGTGACTCCGAAATGAGTGGTGTGTCACAAACTTCTACTCGAGCCACGTCCCCAGACATTGGCTGCAGCTACCAGGCTCCATCGCTCAAGAGTAGTGTCAGCCACTCGACGCTGGCGGAGGAGGGAGAGGAGACAGAAGTAAATATTCTGGAGAAGACTTATGCGCACGAATTGATCTTCAAGGATGGTCAAGTCATGGGCGGCAGCCTCCGGGCGCTGATCGAGAAGCTCACCGCTCATGGATCAACGCCAGATGCGATGTTCGTCTCGACCTTTTACCTCACCTTCCGTCTATTTGCGACGCCGCTGGAGTTTGCGGAGGCCCTTGCGGATCGGTTTGACTACATTGGCGACACTCCACATGCAGCGGGACCCGTTCGTCTCCGCGTGTACAACGTGTTCAAGGGTTGGCTCGAGTCTCACTGGCGTCATGACTGTGATACCTCGGCTCTGGACTTTATCGTCAACTTTGCCAACACTACTCTGATGCAATCCCTTCCCTCCGCCGGAAAACGCCTTCTGGAACTGACGGACAAGGTTTCGACGCTCCAGGGACCCGTTGTGCCCCGTCTCGTCTCGTCCATGGGAAAGACCAACACCGCAACCGCACAATATGTGCACCCAGACACTCCTCTCCCGCCTCCCATTCTCGGCAAGAAGGAGGTGAACCTGCTGAAGCAGTGGAAGAACGGCGAGGCTGCGATTAGCATCCTGGACTTCGATCCTATGGAACTGGCCCGTCAGTTCACCATCAAGGAGTCACGCATCTTCTGCGCCATTCTTCCCGAGGAGCTGTTGGCGACGGAGTGGATGAAGAAGAGCGCTTCGCTGGCCGTCAACGTCCGTGCCATGTCGACTCTGTCCACCGATCTCGCTCATCTGGTGGCTGATTCTATCCTGCAGCTGGAGGAACCGAAGAAGCGGGCGGCCATCATCAAGCACTGGGTCAAGATTGCTAACAAGTGCCTGGAACTCAACAACTATGACACCTTGATGGCCATTATCTGCTCTCTGAACTCGTCAATGATTTCGCGTCTGAAGCGGACCTGGGAGGTGGTATCGCAGAAGACCAAGACTACCCTCGAGATCCTGCGGGGCATCGTGGATGTGTCGCGCAACTATGCTGTCCTGCGGCAGAGACTGCAGACCCATGTCCCGCCGTGTCTTCCTTTCGTCGGCACCTACCTCACAGACCTGACGTTTGTAGACCACGGAAACCAGCCGCTGCGAAGCCTGCCCACCGATGACGGTGAGATGGCAGTCATCAACTTTGACAAGCACATGAAGACCGCCAAAATCATCAGCGAGCTCCAACGGTTCCAGATTCCCTACCGTCTGACCGAAGTTCCCGAACTTCAGACCTGGATGCAGAACGAGCTGGTGCGGGTGCGCTCCAACGGCGAAAAGAGCCTGCAGACTTTCTATCGTCGCTCTCTCATTCTGGAGCCCCGCGAGATCACGCAGCGGCCGAGTTTGCAGCCGGAGTCTAGCGCCTCCTCCATCCTGGAGAACGCCAAGGACAAATTTGACCTCTTCTCTTGGACTCATCCTTCCAAGGCCAAGTCGGTCGCGACCAATGGTTGATTCTATTAGCCATATCGTTTTCATGTCGATTACGACCGTACTGACGGCCGTCGAGCTTATGTTACGACCTTACGAATTTTCATCGATTTGATTTTCTTCTCTTATGCTTTATACGACGCTATCGCTTATTTTGGTTCGCACCTTCGTTGTCGATACTTCTAATATCTCGGGCGGCACTTGTTTTCTCAAAATTCTTGCTCTTGTTTTCTTCTTGCGATCGTTCTGGACAAAGCGACCGGATTGAGTTGGAGTACCCTAGGGATATCAAAAGGTGTGCATAGCACAGGTGCTCTGGGATTAGACCCCTACTACACTGAGCCTCGCGGCTCCGGGAGGCAACAGAAAGACAGGAATAGATACCCCTTGGTTGTGGATGCTGGAACGTCGATTCGTCGCGAGGAAATGTTTTACTATTATTGATTGATTCATTGGATTGGACTGCATCATGCTGGGTTGGCAAGGAAAGGAAACTTGGTTGGAATTTGTGATACCTGGATTGGAAATGGATATGGATCGGATTCGATTGGAGGAAAGGCATTGTACTGTACTTGTATATATTCAATTGAAGGTTCTCTCTAGGTCAATCAAACTATTGATCTCATTCACTTTTTCTCTCCGATGTACTCCGTAGTGCATTAATAGCTAGCAGAGTATTCACAACCTTCCCTCTTATCCGTCTGATTGCTTCCGGTGGTCTACACAGGGGAAAAGGATGATCTCTTTTCCTGGGAACCAAAGCAACAGATCCCAAGTCACATACTGACCTGACATTGCCAGTCAAGCCGGTGAGAAAACTCAAAAGAAGAGACGCAACATTATCTTTGTAAGACTCGGCCTGATTGACATCGATATAGACCACCTCCTCGTGTCGAACCAGAGAGTAAGCAACCTGACAACACTGCATTCATCAATCTCCTCCAGGTAATTGCTGGCATTGCACGGATCCAACCCCGACCCTCAATCGTTGGAAGCCCCCGAGAATCCCTGTCCAGATTTCGGACGTGTCCATAACGAGAAGTAAGAAGGAATGTGTCAAAGAGGTACTTGCAACAGTGAATCGTGTCGTGGCTTCTGATTAAGCCGAATCGCCATTTAAAGAGACATGTCTCATTCGTCGAGGTTGGTGCGTCATCAGTCATACATTTATTGGATGATAAGGTACTTGCTGGAGAGAGAGAGCTGAAATAACTCGTGGATTGGATGCTGCTTAGCTCTTGCCACTGCTTCCCCGATCTAAGGCACTGCAGAATGGTACAGGCTAGGAGCAATTCCCTTGAACAGGATGATGTTGCGGATGAGCTTGCGCGACTTTCTTGGGGAGTTCTCGCTGACTTATGTCGCAACCACATCCTGATTTGTGCTCTTTGTTCTGCTTGTTTCAGACACATTGCTTCCTAAGGACAGGAAGTCAGATTCAGGCTGTCGGTACCGAAATCATACTCCCGAAGACATCGAGTCTCGATGACCAGCACAGTCTGACGTTTTGAGTTGTGCGCGATCTCAGAATTCGTCCATATGTGCGCTTCGACGCGAATAAATGGGCCCCGGGGACAGGGCAGAAATGGCCAAGGCAGGCCAACTCCTGACCGATGACAGCGACTCGGGAGTTGCGGAAATCATTCACCCCCCAGGGAAAGACTCACTCCCTTGGGGATCACCGAATTTGGTGTCTTGAAGACATTTCCGGAATTTCCTAATACGGAGGAAGTCAATCTTCTGCGGATCGATATAGTCAGGCCGTCGGCGAAGCGGCAACCCCCCTACCTCGATCGTGTGTTGCTCGATTGCCACTGCAGAGTGGCAGAAATTCTCCAGGCCTCTAGCATGGTCAATGTGCGAAGGATGATCACAATTATAACAGCAGGAATCCCAGGAAATCCAGGAGAATAGTCAAAGGTATGACGGCATGGTGTAGGAAAGCCTCGACCAGTGCAGAAGACGATCACTTTCTCAATACTCCTTAATTAGGGCGGGCCAAAGTTCGACCCTGAAGGTCATCAGTGCAAATTCAGTGGCCGAGGCATCTCGATTCGGAGACAGCACCAAAGTGAGTTAAACCTTAAAGCCAGAAAGTAGAAACAGCACATGCTTTCTACTCCAGAGCCCCTTGCCGTGGGTGATCATGTTATCATTAATTGAGCATGATCGATCGATTGATCCATTCCTGAGCCAAGAAGTTGCGGGTCTCTCCATCAACAGAAAAAAATAAACGCTTTCCTCCCGACGTCAGTTCTTGTTTCTGTCCTTTCATTCAGTAGTTACAACCCTTAGAATTTCCTCGAGGATCAATTGATCTGATAGGTGTTGACGATGGAAGAGAATCGTCGTCATGTCGCGGTGGTGGGCACAGGAATGGCGGGTTTGGTGACGGCCTACTTGCTACACCATGATCCACAGCAACGGTTCCGAGTGCGACTAATTGACAAGGTACTTCAATGTTCAACAGGCAAAATCATATCATCACTGACATTGAATAGAGAGATCAAGTTTCTTTGAGTGCGGAATCAATACAGATTCCCCCCTCGCAGCCAGGGGTTAGCAAATCGGTCTGGGCCGACGTGCCCATGCGCGCCTTTGCCGGCGGCTTCTATCGCAATCTCATCCGCATGTATGACTACCTGGGAGTTCGATACCATTCGCAACCGTTTGTTTTTAGCTTCTCTCGGCTGTCTTCGCGACGACAGCAGCAGCAGCAGCAGGAAGAACCGTACATGGTGCATACTTCCAACTTCCACCGGCTGGCCCCGTTACTCCCTCGCGAGGGAGACGTTTTCCAGTGGCTTATCGAAGCCGTTTTTGCACTTTTGTGCTATCTGTGGTTCACCGTGTGTTGCTTTCTTGTCACTCCGGCAGAAGATGAATCGTTCGACCACTATCTTCTCCGCATCTATCTGCCGCAGTACTACAACGCCAATTACCTCTTGCCGCTGATTTCGAGCGTCTGTACCTGCTCGCACGAGGAGCTGCTCCGGTTTCCCGCAACCGATGTGCTCGAGTACAAGAAGCTCACGCATCGTCAACCGCACTATGTTGTGACGGATGGGGTCCACGCGGTCCAGGAGTCGCTCCTGCGTGGGCTGGACGTGCGGCTTGGTGTCCAGTCGACCAAAGTCACGCCGAGGCCGGACGGAGTCGAACTCACGTATTGCAAAGCGGACAGCAAGGCTCAGGAAACCACCGAATTGTTCGATCTGGTCGTTCTGGCCGTGTCCCCGGATGTCGTGGCGCACATCTTCGAGCCCTTGACATTGAGTCTGGGCGAGGTTCCCACGACCACGGTGAAGACCGTGGCGCATACGGATTTTGCCAATTTGCCGCAGATGGGGATGGGAGTCAAGCCAGGAGTCTCGGTTTCCAGGGAACCGGGAAGCCCACAGCACATCTACCTCCGCTCCAACGGGACCATCACGGAATCGGTCCACGTGCAGCCAAACTCGATCCTTGTCACGACAAACCCGCTGACGCCGATCGATGAGACCAAAGTCATTCAATCGGCGTCATTTACGCGCGTGCTGCGAAGTCACCAGAGCCGGCGGCTGATCAATCGTGTTTTTGACGAAGGGGACAGACACGCTGGTTCTAAGGCAGTCAACTGGCGCAGTGGTGATAACGGCGTGTATCTAGCGGGAGGATGGTGCTGGGATGGGATGGTGCTCTTGGAGGGATGTATTGTATCAGCGATGCGAGTGGCAGCCGACCTGGGGGTGGAAGTCCCATGGGAAAGATGAGGTCGAAGTACGAGTCTGACGTGAGATGACCGCATGTACTTATAGTAATTCTGGGGAAGCGATGATATATATAAGCGATTAGACACAAGGAACGGGATTTAGCGCCTGCTATAATTAAATTTGGCTATTTGCCCGGGATGCCGTTTGTACCTGATTGAATGACCACGAGTACAATGACTGCTTCTATTCTCCTCCACTCATATTCATCCCCAACGCAAACTAGCCATGGACCCTATCACTTGATTTCTCGATCTTATTCAACGCCTCTGCAAACTCATCCTCAGTCCGAAACAGCGTGACGAAAACATCTACAGATATATAGAATGGAACCACCATCGCGGACGCTGCACAAGCCCTTCTAGACCAAGTCCTCATCGCAGCCGGTCTGATTGACCCATCCGGGCTACCGGACAAAAATAAAAGTTTTGTTTATTGCTAAAGAGCTAATTTTGCTCACAGCTCAAATATAGCCGTTTCGAGTCAGCATGAGGTGGGAGGAGAGGAGAAGCGCCAGCGCAGATTGTTTGGGCCAGAGGCAGCCATCACGTGCAGACAGTCATCCCCCTTGGGACTCCTGACGGCGTTGTACACGCAGCCAGCATTTACCCGACCATTATATTCTCATACTCCCTTGGTTCGATCTTACTCTTTCATTTCTTCTTCTTCTTCTTCTGCAGTATTGAAGCTAGCTTATTATCGGGCAGCTGAAGGATCTGACGAGCCGTGATCCCATACTTCAGCGTCCACCTATGTTTCGGTGATTTGTGGCTTATCTGATTGCCCGATCTGTCCCTCTGTTACCTGTACTTGCGACCTTCTTCACTCGACATTGATTGAAGACACCGACTATTTGGAAATCCCCAACTCTAATCATCCACCTTGCAATTACTTGTAGATCGTCACCTGGCCAGAATGGCCACAGCTGAGGTCCCTACGCGGACTCATGGTACGTCTTCACGAGCATTCTGCCCCTCTTGAGACAAACCCAAATTGACAGATGATAGTTCGCAGTGGACGCCGCCACCCGTTTTCTAGCTGGATGAAGAGACTTGCCAGTCTGAAGGGCTCCTCGACCGATTCCAGTACAATTCGCTGGTCCCATAAACGCCATGACTCTCACAAGAACAAGAGAAACAACACCAAGAACAACCCTTACCCCCTCTCCGGTACCATGAACGTTGTCGGTGAATACAGCAGCGATTTCATCTCTTCGGTCTCGGATACAAATGATGTGAATGGGCGACGATCGTGCTCACAGAGTGAACCTTCAATTGCCTGTTCCGGATACGACAACCAGGTGCCTGCGACAAGTGCAAAGTCGACGGCCCCGACCATTTCAACGAACGGCGACACGGCCATCTCAGAGGCAGCATACTCCAAGGCAGGAACGATGGCTACAGCAGGAGGAGGGATCAGCTCTCACGGCGGAGGCGAAGGAAGTACCTTCTCTTCGCCCGCGCCGTCGGTCCGTTCGTTGACCACCACCCTAACTACCGTGCAGTCCGCCGCGCCGTCCACACACTTCTACAACGTGCAAAGTACACATCACGGCCTAGCGCATGCGAACTCGACGCACAGCACAGCGAATCAACAAGTACAATTTTCCCAGCCATTTCCTTCATCCCCTGCGACCGCGGTGCCATCCCACCTTGCCCCTCACGGCCACTCTCATACCTACAGCACTGCGACTGCCAACAATATTCTTACTGACAACGCATCCATCCTCACTCTGGCTTCATCTTCCAAACGGCGCCGCAGGAACTCGCTGGATACGAACGCATCGATCCGCGCTCTGGCGCCGTCCTCGGTATTTGGTGGTAGTCGCGAGAGTCTGCCTCTGAGCGTGCTCAGCGCAAATGTTGGGGAGCCGTCCAACACGTCAACATTTAATCCGCCCGGAGTACTTAATCGTCCCAGCATGGTGGGTCTCGCTAGCGCGGAGCGGATTAGTGTATACTCAGCCTCCGGTGCGATCGCGAGCGGCGAGCGAGGGAGCTACCATAACAAACCGAATCCAGGCACGGGAGATGGTGCAAGTATCAAGAGTGCAGCGTATTCGCACAGTCGCAACGACAGTTATGCGGCGAGCATCTCGGGCGGGATGGGTGTCGCGATCGCCAGCGGGTCCGTCAATCAGCCCATGACGGGGAGGATCAGTCGTCGCAGCTCAGGATGGGGTGAGATAACTGGCGATGAAGGCGACCAGGAGAAAGAGGACAAGGAAGAGCGGCCAGCAGAATTGAAGGAGGAGGATCCCTTTGATGCTGTGCCTGAAGGGACGACTGAGACGACAACGACAGCGACGACAAAGAATTGATAACGCCGAACATGACGATGACTTTATACAGAGGAGAGCCTGCTGTGAGATACGCAACGAACTTACGCAAGATAACTGCATGACAGAGTGGGTTAGAATAAATCAATGTTTTCCTGCTTTTGCATTTTTTCCGTTTGCGAGGGAAGGATGGATGTCTGTCTGCTTGGGATGGGAGTCAACATAACATGGGTGTTTGGGTTGGTTACTGGTTATTTCTATCTAAGACACTATTGATATCCCGCTGGTATTGTTTAGCATAATTAAGAGGATTCACTATTTCTTGCTAGTTGACGCTTGGCAGGTTGACAGTATGTATACCTACTGGTTAAGCGTAGCAGTGGTCAATGGGTAGGGGAGGATATCGACAAGACGCTACATGACTGGGAGGATCTGAGAGGGCCATCTGGCGGCAGGTGCCTCATCCAGATGGCTCCTCTGGTCTCTCCAGGATCGTCCGATCTGCTCTATAGCAGCGAGTGACGGCTAAACCTACACACTGAGTCTCTGAGGTGAGTTTTAATCTGCCATTCTTCAATGACAAGGATTGAATGCGAATGATGCCAGGCAGGAGACCATATTGCAAAGGCGATTCTAATGTATAAGCACTAAGATTACCTCAGGATCGTCTCCTTGTCAACAGATTCCCAGTAGTCAAAAACCCCTTGTCACCCATAGCACCCCTCCACTCAATCGAAAGCTGCCCCAAGACTGCCCTGCCATCTCGTCTCAGGTCCTTTTGCAAAGCTTCCAGTCCCTCCTGCTGACCCTCTTCCTGCTCAACTAAGAATGCAACCTGGAGCACATCCCGTGGGTTCAGCGTGGGCGGCTGTGAGACAACCTTGTCGGGTCTCTCCAACTCCCAGTTCAAAGGAATGGCTTTGAACGGCGGTTTGGAATTGAGTTTCGTTTGCTGTCTTCCAGTCAGGGAATGATATGTTCAGTGAATGCCTCCCTTACAGACCTTGACAACCACGGTGCCATCTCCAACATTCTCCAACTGTGCTTCCAGAGCGAATCGCAAAAGCCGAGTTTTCCCATACGGTCCCAAGGACTTATTCTCCACCTCCACCGGAGCCAGCTCCGAGGATTTCGTCCTGACACTGAGGCAAGGCTGAGCGACAAATTGGTAGAGTTTGCGGAATGTCCTGACCCGGCCGCTTGCAGCCTGCGCGTCGGAGCCGATCAGCGTCTCTGTGTAGCTGATGCTGACGGCCAGGATGTGATTCCCCTCTTCTTTGAGGTCGAACCGGACAATCTTCTGCAAGGACTGGCCCCTGTGGAGGCCTTCCGTCTGGGCCGGATCGTCCGCTGACTCCAGGTCCAGTGAGGCTACCTGGGATGGAGTCTGCATTTCCGCGACGATGCGGACAGAAGTGACGACGCGCGAGGTCTCGTCCTCCGGGAGCTCATTGTTGGCGCTGAGCGTACAGGCGAACGTTTCCCCGACATATGCCGACCCAAAGGAGGGCGGTAGCGTTAGCTGGGTATTGTTAGCTTGTGCCTGGTGGAAGGAGTCGAGAGCTTACGTTAGGACTAAGGATGAACTTGTCATCGGTACTGTCGGATGGATAGCTCAGTGACGCTTTAGTTGAAATCTTGGTGTTTGCAGCAGGAAGGGGATATTGATTGGATAGGGAAGGCCGTGACAGCCTTACTCGGTTAGAATGATCGCCAAACGCTGCTTTGAGCTCGGCTTACCGTAATACTGAAGCCGGGTTAGCGATAGGTACCTTCAGTAGAGATCTCGATGGTGCATACCTTTTAGGGAGACCGCATGGGGTTCTTTGGAGCTATCAGCGCCCGAGTAGCCACGCGGACGTGCCATAAGTCTACCCTGAAGGAGTTATTCTTGCAGTCTATGATTCCATGAGGAATCGTCGAAATCATCAACGACAATCATCTGTTTGGCCTTAAGTCCTAAGATGTAGTCATGTGGGGTTACATAATCCTTTCCCAAAAAGGTATAGCAGTCTCTTATCTACAATGTCAAAATACAACCAGATGAGCATATTTCAGGCCTTCGAAGACTGGAGAGTGCTTTGGTTGAAATCTATCAAGTTATTATAACTCTCATGCAATAGAAACTCTCGTGTACTACTTTGAGTTCGACAGTTAGTCTCGAAAAAATAGTTGGAATGAACGCATGCATGCTGTGTCTCTGTGTTATCACTGATAACTTATCGCTGCCAGCAAACCGGACAAAGTACACAAACCCAGCAAACCTCCACATCATCCTACGCCGTTTTGTGCCATCGACTGGCTATTTGAAGTATTCTTCCCCTTACAAATGAGGTTTCAGGTACAGAAATCAAGTCATTATCAGGTTTACGTCCATCTTCGCCGATTGATTTGGATGTGATTATGTCAGCGTTCCTGGTCGCGTCTATCAACTTGCCGAACGCCACCGCAGCTCAGATCCGTCTACCAGCATCTACCGTCATTTGAGTCTCTGTATACGTGGCTCGTGCTGCTAGTCAATATGGGAACTACACGAACGACAACATCGCGTCAAAAAATCACCAGCTCCTCGCCGGCGCAACCTCGAGCCTACAGCGCGAGCACAATCGGCAAGACACGGTCAACAACCAAGAGAAAGCTGGACGCCGGTGAAGGCATCGAATCATTGACCACTCCAGTAAAAAATGCGCGCAGACGAGCGAATAACGTCTCTGCAGCCTCAGCTGGCTCCATCGTGATCGATTTGACCGCAGACTCGCCCGTCACGACTCCGACCAAGAAGACTCGAAGCCCCAAGAAGCGATGCTCTGGCGAGCCGACTCCCGAGCGACGCGCTAGGCCGTTCCGTAAGCAGGCTCCCAAGTGTATAATGGCTAGGCTGGTGCGGGCAAGAACCCAGAGGTAGGGATTGGCTGTGCTGCTTTCATGCGACTTTCACTAACCCGGCCATTGACCAGGATGTGCGTCGTGGAACATTCTGTCACCGAGGTCGATGATGCGCCCGAAGTCGTGTTTAAAATGGCGGGAACAACTGGAAATCTGTACAAGATCGTCATTGGGAAGGTGCCTTCCTGCGATTGTCCGGATGGAGACAAAGGAAATCAGTGCAAGCACATATTCTACGGTATGTCGACGGCATTTCTTTCAACATTGCGACCCTTATTCGCTCGTCACTGGCATTACATGTTTATTCTATCCTTACAGGCACTAACTACTATGGCCTATCAAGCCCTAATAAACGCTCTCAAAGCCCCGGAACATCTCCAGTATCAGCTGGCATTCTTATCCTCGGTAAGAATTCATTCAAAGGACACAATCGTTCAAGTTCACTTACATGATCCGCATATGCAGGAACTTCGTGAAATGTACCAGTCATCACCCCTCAGCCGCCAAAAAGAAGAACCGGAGGACAACAACGGCAAGCGCAAGCCCATCGAAGGAGACTGTCCCATCTGCTTCATGGAACTCGAGCCAGAGAAAGACGAGATCGTTTGGTGCCGCGCAGCATGCGGGAATAACGTCCACAAGACGTGTTTCCAGAAATGGGCGGCAACGCAGAACGCGCAGGGGGTCCGTTGCGTTTACTGGTGGGTTCTACTACCCGAGACACAGATTGTGGAGATATACTGACTCTCGTCTAGCCGTTCTGCGTGGGAGACCAGTAGTAGCGAACTGGATCTGGAACAGCTCACCAAGAACGGATACGTCAACGACGAAGGTTATGTCAATGTGGGGCATCTGCTCGGCATGCCTGGCCAACGCGGTACGAGACCATCCCTGTACTTGCTCCCTTCGTCTGGTTCTTCGTTTCTCGTGGAAAGGTTACTAATCATCAACGGTTGGTGATAGACTCTTCAACATATTATCGGCCCTGGGGGTACCCGGGATCGTCCTATTATGGGTCGCGTAGGCAGAGGCGTTCGCACTGGTAATGAGGTTTGCGTGCTACATGGCGCAAGGGCGTCGGTCACTGGATTTTGGATTGGTCTAGATTGCTATATACCCCTATCTGTATTTGTGTTGCTTGACGTATTCCAATGATACTTCGCTTGCAGTTTGTTGTGTCCGAGGGACCGATGTGTAGCTGTGTAACTCATAGATGTTCAATATATCCATCTATCGACCTTATGAGGCTCGGATCAAACCCGGAATTCTGCTCGCCTGGTCGCGGTACATCCAAGAGGCATGATAGGTAATCGTCTGTGCCTGCGCTATCGCAGAAGAGCTTGACGACTCCACATCGTCACCCAATATTCAGTGTCATGGACAGACACGAACTCTAGGGTTTTGTCCAGCTGTATTTCGCGGGCTGTCTTACTGCTCCCCGGCAGTTGCTCTCGTCGAGCGGGGGCCTGTCCACAGTCAGGCCTGATTCTCCCGCAGAATGTTTCGCTGGGCTGGCGATCAAGAGTTTCTTGAGACTGGTTCCTGCCGTCAACCATCTTTGATTATACGCTTTCCTCGATGAACAACAGCTACGCTGACTGCGTCTTCGCCCGTCATCCAGGACGGCATACGTTCCGGCTCAACAACACCCAGTTCGGCGAGCTTGCGGATACCGCTGATGACGTCCGAGCCGGCAAAGGAGAGGGATACTGTTGGCTGCGTGCGGTCCACATCATGTTCATCATCCTCGTCGTTCGCCGGATCAAGCAGGCGCACGTCAAGGCGGTCCAGAGGGGCAGACGAGAGGGTTCCAGATGTGCCAAAACGAGAATGGACGGCTAATTTGCGTTTCTTGGCGATATGGGAAGCAGGCTCCGTCCCTTTGATCGTATTGCTGTCGTCCTCGCTTTCGTTCTCCTTGCCAGGGTCTGACTCTTGGTGGAAGTGCTCTTCTGGAGAAACCGTATCCGACGGACGTGGGTCCAAGGGACTCCCTTCCAGTACCGCGTCGGCGAATATACTGAACGCCCCATTGGCCCCGTTGGATCTTCCAGGACCGCGGAGCGCCAGCAACGCTTGCAGATTCTTTGCTGTCAGAGAGGTCGCTCTCAAAGCATATCGCTCTTGTGGCCGCGATAATGCTTTAGGTAAAGCGTCTCGTACAATGCGCTGCAGACTCCGAGCATCGGTTGCGACCGCATGGTTGGTGGACGTATTCGATTTCGCGCCCGGCGATGTCGCCATGGACGTGTAGATGAATGGGCAACTGTCGGGGAAAGCGACGTACATCAGTCGCGATGAGTCCGTCAAAGCCTCAGGTGACTGGCGAGGGTATTGGTATGGAGAATTGGTTACGAAGATCCGCAGGAATGTGAGCGGAAGCGAGGATGAGCGGACGAGATGGTAATGCGCTTTCACCAGGGGAGAAATCTGCTGCTGAAGGTTGCTCAGGAAAGTGGCGGCGTGGATGCGCGGTAGACATGCGGAAGCGTCAGGTATAGTTGCTCCTGTGGATCGAGTACCATCGATGCCAATGCGACTGAGTTCAAATGCTGTCCATCGCAGACTTGCTGGATGGTCTTCCATATACCGAATGTCCACCATTGCCAGCTGGCGCAAGGTAATACCGTGTCGCCAGTCACCCTCCAGTATACGATCAATCACTTCGCGTTTGCCGCCCTTCCTATCTTGTAGATCCTGGTAAGCATTCCGGACGTCTTCGATGGTTTCGGCGGCCGGATACGGGCTGAGTTCATCGTCGTCGGGGTTCTCGGCTTCGTCTTGCTCAAGATACGGTGGAAACAATTGCGCGTTGCGATCATCGAGCCATTGAAATACCAGGTCCAGAAGAGCCTGACGGGACAGCCGCGCAAATGACTTTATCAGAGACGGGGTGGAGGAGGGGATGCGGAGAGTGTTGGGAAGACTGGCGGTTGTAGGCGCACGGATAGTCTTTGAGCGCGCCATTTCTGCGATGGAATCGATCGTCTTTATACTATAGACGAGGCATAACCCATGAGGCTGGGTTACATGACAATGGTGCAAGATTCCTTGGTGAGAGCTCGATTGCGACCACGAGAGAACAGGCCCAAGGAAGAATCAGAATAAACAAAGCAATGAGGTCACGTGGAGATAAGGGGTCTACACCTGCTCTCGATTCTCAACCATAAGGGACCGTAAGGCTACCATCAAGCGATGTGACAATATCCATTTGCCAGTTTAAATAGAATGTTGGCTTGTAGCTTGTACTCCCAGTTTATGGCAGGTTATGGAAAATTCATTGCATGCTTATCTGGGGAAGACATACTTATGTAGCTCATCGCTTTATACTTGGATTGAACCTCAGTGAAGAGCAAGGCACGGCACATTGTACTACCAGTAATGATGTAGAAGTGATACCAAACTCGTTTCGATAGTCCAGTCCCATGTTCGTCTTCATCTTCCTCTTCTTCTTTGTTCTCATCCCCTGAAGAACGAATGTCCGTCACCACCTGTCTGTCACCACCTGTCCGTCCTCGTCAAAGTCTTGCCTGTCATGACCATCGATGTCGGGGATTGAACCAGGCCTTCCTGGAGAAGTATACGTTCTCGAAGGTAAGATTGCGCAAGCGATCTGAATATCTGTTTAATATCCAGACGGACAAACCCGTTTCATATGCTACATCCTCACCCCGACTCCTAGAAAGTAGCAGTCAGTCAGAATGACGAATCCAACCTTTGCTTGATATAGGAAAGAAGGTTCCATTGAAGGCTCCGGATTAGATAGAATTGACTGGAGAGCTTTCTTGTCGAACTTCACACAACACGTTTAGAGACCAGGTCCATTCCTGCGACGCAAAGTGGATTTATTTCAGTTTGTCACAGGTAACCCCATTGAGCAGGGTTGTTACCCAGGGCAAAATACTGCACTCGAGACTGTATTCTTGGTCGAGCATGCCTTCTGAAGCGTTCAATGCTCCACAGAGGACCTAGTTAGTCATCATGTAAGCAGCAGCACGTTTAGATAGTTATTAGTAGTACCTAGTGTGAATCAGCCAACCACCAATGCACGGACGAGGCAGGCTGATTACTAATGTGCAGAATATTAACAAGGAGTTGTACTCTCCCAGCATTCATAAGGCACACTGAACACAGGCTAAATGCAGTACTCAGTAGGGATGATGCATACCCATACGGGCTACAGTGCATTGACAAGAACAAGTTTCGAGAATCATGACTGATAGAGATTACCGTCATTCGCATACTTCATTGTGAAATAATGATACCTAAATCGGATAGTGCCTGGTTTGAGGCTTATTAAAATCCGGTTGACTCCGATCTCGGTCACCGAAGAGATGATTCGGACGCGATGTAATTCTTTCCCGATATGGAAAGTCAATGAGGCACAGTGGCGAGAGAGGAATATCGATCCTATGTTTGAAATGAGGATGCTTTGTATTGTTGCTGTAGAGGGGATAAGACACCTAAATGAATAGAATACAATCAAGCATCCCAGCGTCAATAGATTGGTCATGTTCTTTTGTCAAATGGCTGTGAAACCCTCCTTTGATTTCCAATCATCGTGATCGGATCGCTTGACCATTCCCTTGACTTGCTTCTGCCGGATTAATCATCAACCCACCCCACCCTGCGCAAATTCCCATCCATCTCCCCGATGTCCCGCGTTCCACCGTGAGTATTATTCATTGTCTGGTCTCTTCGTTCTTCTCTTCCCTACTCTTTCTTCTCCGGACCCTCTTCCATTGTCAATTCGACCTTCAACGCGATTATTCGAGCACGTTTGACGAGTGCTACGACATCTTCTCGAGATCGATACGGCGGAGTCATACAGACGAGTCATTCCGCCCCTCGGTCTTTGACGCATTTGTCACTCTAAGAACGCATCATCTGAACAGAAAGCAAAGGAGGGCAGCCAACAGCTACAACCCGAATTGTCTCGAGAACTTGATAGAGGCTTAGCCTCACGCATACATCATGTCCGGTTACAACGGCCGCCGTGCGCCCAACTTCTCCCAATACATTGAGGATTTGAATGCCATTCCCTCGCCGTACGACCAGGCTTTGCAGCAGCAACAGAGACAAGATACTTTCAACCTCGATGCTGAACTCTCGTTATTTACGAATACCGAGTTCTTCGACTTCGACACTTTCGGAGATCTCAACCTGCCTGCATTTGACGCCGTGAAGGAAGACAATGCGAAGACGACGGAACAGCCCAATGGAGGACATACCACTCACACTTCTGATATGGAGTTTCTGGATCTTCTAGAGGGTGAGTGAAATCTACTTCTAGTGGTCTGATGTTATTCTTCATTTCAAGCTGGACATTTGGGGAATTGTTTCCCACACAAGTGCTTGAAGGCCTGTCCCCTATTCGTACAACATGATCAATCATGCCTTGATCGTCAACTTGTCCTCTGTCATTTTTGCTTCTTCTCCCCCTCATTCTCTCAGGCGACTCGTGATATCTTGCGCATTCCTTCGGGTCATTGGGGGCACATGGTTGCGGTTCGCAAAATGCACGGGCCATCCAATGATGGCCTGAGCATCTAAACCAACCCCTGTCTGCATGAACCTTTTTTCCCAGTCTTTGTGCGGCTATCGCAAAAAAGGTTATGTGCTTCCTGCATCAAATTTGCAATTTAGCGCTGTCGTGAATGGGGTCCAGTATGGCGCAATATCACGTGAGCTGTATAGTGGCTCACTGCCTGCGTTCATCTTGGCCAGAGTGTGGCAGGCGGCTTTGGTCAAGTCTCAATTGGTTCAGCATGTTGTTTGATCTTGCAATGTTTTCCTACACTTGTGTCGTCCAGCTTGGCTTTGGGGCGCTATATTCCCGATTGGTAATGGTTTGAGGCTAACCTCACATTCCTAGATGGGTTCGGCAACATGCCCGATTTTTCGGCAGCCAACTTGAACTCGATCAACTCTCATCAGGTTCCGATTCAAAATACACAATTCTCAAAGATCCCGTCAATTCCTTCGGGACTTTCAAGTGCACCCTTCAACGCCAACCCCACCCCGAGTCAGTCTAGTTCGATTGCAACATCGCCCGCTGGTCCAGCTACCAGCCCAGTCGCTGCTCCTGCTCCTTCCACAACAACTGCGGCGGGACCCAAGCGCAAGAACACGCAAAAGGCGGCCCCTATCAGCGTGGAGGAGGCTGCCCGCATTGCCGCGGAGGAGGACAAGCGTCGCCGGAACACGGCTGCTAGCGCGCGATTCCGGGTCAAGAAGAAGTTACGGGAGCAAGCGTTGGAAAAGACCGTCAAGGAGACCACCGAGAAGAATGCCGCTCTTGAAGCCCGCGTAACCGCGCTGGAGCTGGAGAATCAATGGCTGAAGAACCTGATCACTGAGAAGAACGGCAAGTCGGCGGAGGAGACCAAGAAATCCGAGACCGACATTGCCAACATGTTCAAGAAATTCCTCTCCTCTCAGAAGGCCGACGCTGAACGGAGTAGTTCCGAGTCCAAGATCGGTGTCGGTACCGCGTGAGCGGAGCTAAATCGGGAAAAAAAAAAAAGAAAAAGAAAAAGAAAAAGCAAACGCGACAAGGATATATATATTTTTCGTCAATCTATTACAGCTTCTCTGCTCATATTGAACCAGTGTCTTATTGAGCATTATCTGGAGGCAATGAAGAAGGCGTCTCACGGAGCAAAGGGTGGATGAGGGTGAGTCTTATGATTGACGATATGTTAATTTCTGTTTATTAGCGAGCTATATGGATGAATTCTATTTAGAACGCAATTCAATGTTACTTAATTCATCTCAATTGATATGAATAAGACATCGAGTTGATGTCGGAATTAGTTGTGGCGACCAGTCTCTCTACTTAACCAGGCAACTATTTAGGATGACTAACATTCCCACTGCTTTTGCAGGTGGCATGCAAGAAGCTCATTTACTCTAACTACTCTTTGACCTAGTTGCAGTTCAGCAAGGTCTCGGAAAAGTGCGACAAGATCTCGGGATATCTAGATTCTAGGGTAACGTTGAGTGAGACCTTAATGAGGTTTTTCCTACCAATCACGTGAAAAGGCTTTTTGTATACGCCCTCGGTGCACTGCCGCAAATAACTCTTCGATTCAACAAAGAGCTTGAGCTATTTTCCCTTCTGTTATTACTCTGATCATGACGTACCCATTTTTGGCTACATAAGCTGCAGAATGTTGGTGTATAGTACCCATAGTTCTTATTTGATGCATGGTACAATTGCTGAGCTTTTAAGCAGCTGTGGAGAGATTGCTTCTGAGTCTTTTCGGTGACACTTCTTTGGACTTCGTCGGAAAGCCACTACAGCCGTGGAAGCAGTGCCCAATAATGCAGCGATCGGCTTGCGCTGGACATCCTCGTCAGGTTGCCGAAGAAGTCCGTTATCAAATGATTTGGAAACATCCAGGGCCAGAATCAACCTGATTTGTACTAGTGAATAGCTCCCATCAATCTCAACGATTGCCCCCGCCCGCATACTTGTTGCTTCCTATCCACTAATATGTATCGACTGCTCTGGATGTAACGATACAAGACCCTACTTATCCGCAACGCGTTCGTGGGTAGCGGCAGCTTGAGTTTCTTCTTCTCCCAGCCCCCCTCTTTTGCTCATGTAAAACCACATCCATATCGAAAGGGCGAAACAAACGGAAATCAGGAAAGCAAACTGTGTCGCCATCAAAGTCCCTCTCCAATAAGCACTCTTACCGGAGTACCAGCAGACCATCCCAAGGAGGAATTCGAGGATCGAAAGGTCCAGGAGTACCAAGGGCGCCCAGGCTACAGCCAAGTCCCTTCGGGTGGCCTTTTCCGGTTTCTCGAATTGGAAAAGCAGCATAGGCCGACAACAGCAGAGATGACAGCTGTAATGGCCGAGCTGCACAAAAAGCCTTCAGAGGTCTGTATTAATCGGCTGTTTGTTGGATGAAATTCGGAAAAGGTCAAGGCGCCAACAGCAAGCCCGCCGATAAGTGCAGCAAGCACCACGAAAGTGTTGTAGAAACGCTGGATACGTTGGAAAACAAGGAACGCCCTGACGTCGAGTTGCTTGCCGCATCGCAGAGAACGCATATGTCAGAGGTCACAAGCTAAGTCAGATCCACGGTTCCGCAGGTCAATGTGAGGAGTATGCTTCTTTGCGTTCTAATAGCGCTCCAATCATCTAGTTTTGGTTGTGACAGGTCGACGACTGCCTGATACACCTGGTACAGAGAACGAAGAGAAATCTCTAGTAACCGTGCTTGCGAAGAAAGAAACAGAAGACAATATTGTCATGTTCAGTGGCATCATGGAGGAGAGTTTAGGAAACATATATGGACAAGTGTTGAGTGTTACCCTTCAGTGAAGTGAGTGTGGCTAAGAGTAAGACATATCATGTAACTAACCGTATGAAATAGGAGTACTTCAACTGTTGGGTCGAATACAGAAATCATCAGGTCGATTTGGATTCGAGGATCATGCATAATTGGTCCAGTGTGAATCAATACAGGCATTGACTCTCCAGCCAGCCAGTGATCTTTTTGCAGTTGAGAACCTCATATCGAGGGCTTCATGAATATCTATCGGCTATACTGGCACATGGAGACGAAGAAAGATGATATCTTGGTGACTACCTGGAAAAGGGGGAGCTATTTACGTGTGTCACGTGATCCAAGCGATGTACCTAGTACCAGACAGCCGATCGGCTGCATCAGGCGAAACACCTGATTTATCACGTGACACAGCTGTTTCCCTCCAACAACTCTTCCAGACTGAGACAACAAGCATGGGAACGGCGCTGATCCATCGCTCCTGATTTTTTAAAAATCATTTCTCTGGTTGCTGTCTACAGTCTAGACCCGATGCTACATCATAGTCTAACTGGGTTTTATATGCCACTCTGGTGGCAACTACTTCTCAAGATTGGCCAAGGGCCATACAACGCTATAATCATGTGAAGGCAGTCTGTTTTGCACGAAAATATCGATCTAAATTTTCCCCTGTCCCTTTCATGTCTTCAGAAAATAGCAGAATAGAGCCACTTCCGCCTGAAGTTGTGGCAAAGATTAAATCTTCAACTTCCATTCCCGATCTCAATAGAGTGGTTGTGGAACTCGTCAAGAATGCGTTGGATGCACATGCGCACACGGTCTCCATAACGGTTGATTTTCACCGCGGGGGATGTATGGTTGAGGACGACGGTGATGGAATACCCCCGGCCGAATTCGAGTCGGACGGAGGACTAGGGAAAGCGCATCGTACGTGGGCCTCGCACCGGTTAGCTGTCTTCTCGCTCATCTCACATACAGATACCTCGAAATTACATCCAGCAAAAGTTGTCTACGGCCGTAGAGGGCTATTCCTCGCTTCTCTGGCTTCTCTTTCGCTGTTGACGGTGACCTCGCACCATTTCCGTCACAACAGCACCAATAGTGTCATCTTCCATCATTCGACTCCGATCGCACGCTTGATGCCAGCACCATCATCGCATCACTTGAGTTCTAGCGGTCATGGGACGCGCGTTACTGTCAATGACTTGTTTGGCAATATGCCTGTGCGCGTGAAAAGTCGGGCCCTAGCCCTTCAGAAACCCGACGAATTCGAGCGGCAGTGGGATGGTCTCCGGCAATTACTCATTCCTTTAATGTTGGCAAGTGACCATCTCACTAAACTGGTGATCTCGACCGCTGGAAAAGAGAGGAAACTCATCATTCGCTCACACGCTGGGCGTCAAGAGACTAAGGGAGACTTGGATATCCAACGCACCGCTTCTATACTTACGCAGGCCTGTCTGGTTGAGCCGCAGAAATCTGGTAGCTGGAATTCTGTGTCAGCATGCGTCCCCGGCATTTCGCTGCACGCCGCTGTATCCCTTGTGCCCAGCCCCACGAAGAAGGTTCAGTTTATCTCCATTGGGATCGACCCAGTCTACCCGCGCAACAGCACGGACCTGCTCTATAGTGAAATCAACCGTCTGTTTGCTTTGTCCGATTTTGGTGCGGTTGAAGCGGTCCCTGTAAGCAGCGACGGAAGCGCAAGTCCTAAATTTACAAGCAAGGCCGTCAACAAATGGCCGATGTTCTACATACGCATAGCCGTTGATGATCCTAGAGAACTCTACGAGGAAGGTCATGAGCGGGTACCGGAGTCAAACCAGTCCGTTCAGCGTATCATTGATGTGCTTGCGGCGATGATGACCGAGTTCTTGAAACAACATGGTCTACGACCACGTGCGGGGCGACAAAAGAAAGGTGCATCTCAGAGGTTTACGGACGTTGAGTCGCCAGGGGCCGGCAGATCTAATCTTACAAAATCTGTGTTTTCACACAACAAATCTTCCATTGCCGAAGAAGCCTTGGCAGGCCAGTTGAAGCTGCCGACCTTTCGAAGACCAACGTCAATGAATTCTGGTTCAGATTTTACGACTTGGTCTAGGGTGAAATGCGCGATGGAGCCGTCCGCTGGTAAGCATGAGTCGGCCGATGGGTGGAGGAAAGCACATTCAAGGCCTTCTTCGGAGTACCCCGATAGAGATTCGTTGCCAATTTGTCTAGAGACAGATGATCCATTGGCCGGTAACGACCTCGAGATTACTGAAAATGGCGGGCCGGATGTTGATGCATCGATACCATGGACCGACCCCCATACCGGACGTACTCATTTGATCAATGCAAGAACGGGCCAAGCAATCAATGTTAGATCACCATCGATTGCATCTATGGCTGACGAGCGGCCCCGATCTGCCGGAACACTTCAGACACTGCGCGCGCTCGATAGGTCAAGGCCAAGGTCGGCACTCTCAAGCAAAAGTCATAATATCTGGGTTGAGAACCTCCTGAGGAGATGGGAAAATCCCGCTTTCAGTCGACCGGAAAGACCCATAAGCGCGATTTTCGACGGTGAAAATCATGGAAATACGAGTGATAAGATGGTCGTTTGGCCGTATGACGGCTCAGGAGAGTCTTGTGGATTGGAAGATTTTGGATTGGCGAAATTCCGAGGCCGATTACGCAAGAGTCACCTGGCCACGGCCGGCATCATTGCACAGGTGGATCGAAAGTTTATCCTCGCAAAGCTTGCTGATGGTCATAGCTCACGGTCGGCCCTGGTCTTGATCGATCAACATGCTGCGGATGAACGATGTCGGATTGAGCGCCTTTTTGGAGAAATGTTCGTTGATGGCCATCATCGAGTTCAGACCATCAGGATTGACCCTATTGCTTTTGATATCCCGCTGATGGAGGCCACTCTTTTTGGAAAGCACGCAGACTTTTTTGCTTCTTGGGGTGTTGGGTACCGTGTTGAGCAGAAATCATCAGCCAGAGCTGCCCTCGTTGTCGTGCATTCACTTCCCACACTGATCGCAGAGCGATGCCGAGTAGAACCCAACCTGGTCAGCGACATGATCCGCGGCGAGCTATGGAAACGCGAGGAGAACGGACGGGGTGCTTTGGCTCTCAGTGATCGACGAACCCACCAGGACGAGTTGGAGGGCGAGACCGAGGACACCTGGGTGGAACGACTCAAGGGCTGCCCTCAGGGGATTATTCACTTGCTGAACTCTCGGGCATGCAGAACAGCAGTCATGTTCAACGATGCCCTAACGACCGAGGAGTGCGAAAGTCTTATAGGTCGACTGGCGCGATGCGTGCTGCCTTTTCAGTGCGCTCATGGACGGCCGTCTATGATCCCGGTTCTTGATCTGAGGGAAGGTGAGGAGTTGTTGAGGAAGAGTGCCGAATGTGAATATGAATATGAAAGGACTGAAGGTCGACAACAGCCGGATTTTCTTGAGGCTTTTCGATCTTGGCAGGCTCTTGGTGAGGACTGAAGCTTCATGCTGGGGTATTTCAACTCGACTGTTAGAGCATGAGGAACTATGACCAGCTACTAACAATATGTAAATAGCCACATATCGGTCTTAAAGTCGAATTACGTTGGAGAACAACGTTAGGAACCTTGACTTGTGCCGGTAAGTCTCACCGGCTCCTGGTGCCGTACATCAGCAGAACTACATAGGGTGTGTTTATAATAACTACCTCGATTGCTGTGGATCAAGCAACCGATTTTACTGTGTCGAGGGATTATGGAGTATCTGATGGTCCTGTCTCATCCTGAGATTCTGGCGGTCAGTATAGGAAGGAAAGCTTCGAGATCGACAAGGTGGCTGGTCATAAAGGTACTATTCGCTTTCAATATCAAATACCGTCCGCTACGGAGTAAATTGATGTGAACGGTTTATTAATTTGTACGAAGCGTACTCCGTATGATCCTTGAGTAGGCCTAGTATGTCGCCGCCGGGGCTCAGGATTTGAGACATCCAGGAGAGCGAGTGATAAGGGGTCCAACGGGATTGGATTGTTTCTCTCACAATCATCAGTAATTCTGAGATTGTGTCTCGGGGACACCTGAGGTTGAGTCACGATAGCAAGGTAGATCGGACTTGGAGAATTGAGAACAATGACTTGCAATCATATCGGTTGTTCGGTACGCGGTGTTGGGTACACCATGAGATGATGAGTTTGGTTCGGCTCCACAACAAGTAGACAAGACATCCTTGGTTATGGGTTCCCGATTGAAAATCTGAAACAGAACTGCCAAGTGCCAACCCCGGCAGAGTACGGAGTACAGCATCTAAACCTCATGGATGATGGACGACGTACTGTAAGTCGTAAGCAGTCAGTACTGTAGTGTGTAGACGAGGCTGGTTAGCTGCAGAAATCAATCCCTGCTCGTCCTCCCTCAGACCCCCTGCGTTAAGACTTAAGACCACGGTGGTGCTTCATGGCTGGGGGAGAGGCCAGCCCCGGACTTGGCTACATCTGCATCTTGCGGTGCGACCAGCAGCAGGATAGGATCACTTGCCAACTTACCCAGGGTTGATTATAACTTACGAATATGTATCATGTATCAAGAATTAAACAATGCCTGATGGTTTGATGGTTCACAATATGGTCATCTTATGCGCGCGGCATAATGAATACTTATTAATAGTACTCTGTAGTGTACTCCACCAAAAATCATGTTGCCTGTCACAGTTTGTGCAAACCTCGGCAGGAAACCCACTTTTTCTACTCCTTATCCTGGATCTTGACACACCGTAAGAACGAACTTACATCTTGACAGTACGTACCGCGTAGATAGTAGTAGGTGAGGGATTATCCTCTTGGGAGTTGGAGTTGGGACTCTAGGAGTCGGAGATCATCACCTCGAGGCATCCAGCATGTGCCATTTGCTTCGATTGTGTTGTTGAAGTGGTTGGAAGGATCAATTTCCTATCCAATCATCCAGCATGTCATCAAAGTCCAGACTGTTCTATCCAGACACTCGGACCTAAGATACCTGAGATTCTCGGATTCTACACGGTTCGAGACTCTGAAAGTCCGAGTCATTGGATGGGCTTGACATGTCGAAGCTGAGAGAGGAACTGGACGACTGGAAGGTCTCTGATGGCGGGGAGGTTGACAGCCAAATGCTGATATCAAGCAAGGGAGTTCGCCAGTGCACCGGTCACCACCACCGAAAAGGTTACATCTGATGTTGATCATTTCCAGTCCGGACAGTAGTGGTTCTCTCCAGCCGTTCAAGTATTATTTGCGGATAGATAGGTAGGGGTGGTGCAGTGGAAATCCACTGGATCCGAGCATTGAGATCTCCCGTGGTTCTTGAACGTTGATCACTGGCGAGTGTCAACAACTGTTACAGTAGATCATATAGATTTGCGATACGTCCTCCATCCGGGTCGAAGAGGCTGAAAGTTCAAAGAAGAGTCTGTCATGCCATCCATATTTGTGGCTAAAATTATCGTTGGAGAGGCTGGATTAAAGTACGCGAATTGTGTCACCAGAATTTTTTTAGCGTGACAAAAACAATGAAAACATAAGGTACCTAGTAGTAAAATAGATAATTTCTTAGGTTACCTTACCTCCTTGACGTTATCAAAGCCGACCTGCAGTAGTTCGTTACCACGCCCTAGATGCTTTGAAATTATTGTTGTCTCTCCTGCGTCGATGAGGCATATCAGTTTCGTCTGCACGTTTGTACCCGTTCCGTTGTGCCCTGCCTCTTTCTTTTCCTTTTTCATGGATAAAAAAATTCCTGCCTTTCCGATGGACGTCGTTTGTCGATACCCTCAGTCGCTAGTTTCTGCTGATAGCAATCCTTGATCGTCGATTACCCTATAATACCGTCTCCCTCGCAGATAAAAGAAAGGGGAGGGAAAAAAAAAAAAAAAATCAAATCCAAGACCAACATATCATAATCAGCCACCAGTTGTGCAGGTAGAAGTGGGTATACCCGTCATCCTAGTGTTGGACTAGACTCAAGTGCATAGACTGTTCACTCGGTGTGCGTGTGCACAGCGGAGCGGAGAGTAGACTGGAACCATCCAAGTGGTTGAACCAAAGAAAGAGGAAGACTGGAGACTGGAGACTGAGACTGGAGGGAGCGAAGACGAGAAAGAAACGTGCACGTAGAGCTAGAGGAGGAGAGGGGCAAAACACGGCCGGGGATGGAGTCGTCGTCCGTTGTATCAAAGAGTCCACGCAATACCTCTTGATGAAAAGAGATGGAGATATCGCAAAGAGAAAAGAGAAGAAAAGAAGGCCAGGAGAGGTGAGCTTCTCTCCTAGTGAGTGTATCACCTGTTGTTCTCCTTTCTTTATTATTCAGTCCTTCACTGCTCCAACACTAAGATACTACTACTATTACTACCACTACTACTCCTTTTCCACCCCTCTCTAGTGCACTGTGCTTGCATGCTGCAGGAGTAGATCAATTTCTCCACGCATTCCCAATTTTTCCCCCTTTCCCCTCTTCAAACTCACTGCCTTTTCTCTCTCCACACTCATCTCATCCTTCTTTGCTTCCTCTGTTCGATTTCATATACCTGGATAGCTCATCTTTCCAGCAAGGTTGTCCAGCCCATCCCGCGACCATTGTCGCAATTCTCCTCTACTTATGCGTCCTCGTCTCCACCGCGATTCCCTCCCTATTGATCCCGAAGCTCCTGATCGTTGAAACCACCCTCCCTCATTGGCGCTGGTTTCGCGCTCAAGATCACAGTTGAACTTGGGGGTTTTTTTATTTTATTTTATTTTTTTTTTTTTATTTTTTTTTTTGGCTTCATGTGATGACGATAAAATTCACGGTAGATTTTGTGACGAATTGAACGATCATCCACCAGCAGCTCATCTGCTGCTACATCAGACACACCCCCTCATCCATACCAAAAAAAAAAGAATATGCCTTACTCTTCCACCCCCGAGGTGTCCCCCACACCTCTCGCGGATTACTTCTGGATAGCTGGCGTGGATGGCACAGAGATTCTTGAAACCTTCCGAAGGTTGGGCGATGAATACAGGGCCAACAGCGCCACTTCTCCCGGTCCCGCTCTTACAGATACCATTGAGGAGGATGCGGACGCTGAGGAGGCTCACGATCCCCGTCTGGATGGACTCTCGAGACCCAATTCGACTCTGCCCGGCCGTAACTCGTTTCAGCGATTCTCTATGCGCTCGGAGAACCCCACCGAGGCAAATGCGAACGGCTCCAACAGCAATCGGAGCAGCCTGACTATCAAGGGTGCGCAATCCCCTCGGGGCTCGTCGTTTCTGGAGGACTTTGACTTCGACAAGGCGCTGTTCAAGTTCGCGTCCGAAAGGGATTCGTTTCTGTCCGACCTGAGTCTCAGTGCCGGGGCCATCACGCCCGCTTCACGCCCCCGGTCTCGGTTGCGCACTCAGAAAATCACCTCGGAGGAGACTCCGTCACAGCCGTCGAGCCTACTACGATCTGGAATCGGTAGCGTACGACGACATATGGCCTTTCGGGATATGAACAGTATGAAGCGCCAGCCTTCGGTTGCCCGTCAGGGTGAGTACAGATTCGGCGACCTTTGCCCTCTTTTTGAATTCTTTACTCCGTCATCTGCGTGACAATGGACTAAACTCTGTTCTTTCCTTGACAGCTTCCATTCGTACTTCACGGCGTCTCAGCAATTACAATTCTGTCATCCCCGCTCCGCAACCCCTGGAGTTCTCCCCCACCATGCACCCCCTGAAACGGAGATTCGAGCCCGTTCTTCTCGATCGATACCCAACCAAAGGCATGACGGACGATTTGAAGCAGCGCGGAAACTTTCCGGATTACGTGCCGATGTTTGCTTTTCCCAATGATATCAATATCGTGTCTTCTGACCAGCGGCCTCGGTCCACGTGGCACGGGTTTACCATGACGACTGACAACGGTTCGCGACTGCATGCAATCTGCGCCATCATCTGGATTCCTTTGAACCAACAAGCGGCCGAAGAGTTGGAGAAGCGTTGTGAAGAGTGGAGGAGAGAGAACATGACAGACGAGGAGCGGGAGCTGGCGGCGAGTCTCGGGGAACGGCTGGCCTCGGAGCGGGCCAAGCTGTCCAGACTCCTGGCGCAGCTTCCCACCGTACCCTCCGGGTCGGAGTCGAGAGAACAATTGGAAGATGAGATCAGCGCTGTGGAGGAGAAGATTGGGCTGATGACCGATCTGCTGCGGCCGGTCCGTCACGGGGCCGCGTCGAAGATCGAAGGGCTGACCGACGGGGAAACCGGGTTCTGGATCCCCCGCGCCTATGGTATTTTGGGGCGCGAGGAGAACATGACCAGCTTCTGGAAGGAGTGGTTGAAGGCCATCATTGTCCCCATGACCGAGGGCGGCATTCAGCGAATCCCTCCCAGCTCACCGCGCATGGGTGTCTGGCAACCACTGGAGCGATACGTGATGAATCTGTGCACCGAGGCATTCAGCCCCAACTCGTCAAAGACGCAGGTCGAGCTGGCCGTTCGGGAGCTGCGCCTGTTCGCACGCAAGGAGGCGGCCAATGAGCTGCCCGGCTCCAGAAACACGGACCTCTATGCGCTGTTCCGGACGCTGTCCCTGTCGAACATCATCATCCTGTTCGAGTACGCTCTCACCGAGTCGCGCATCATCTTCCTCTCGTCCCACACGTCGATGCTCTACCTGGCCACCAGAGCTCTGGTCGACCTGCTGTTCCCGCTCCAGTGGACCGGCGTGCTGATTCCCGTGCTCCCGGCCCGGTTGATCCAGGCGCTGGAGGCCCCCTGTCCGTACATCGTGGGCATCGAGCGTCGATATGAGAAGGTCGAATTGCCGTCCGATGACTTTGTCCTGGTGGATCTGGATGCCGACCTGATCGAGAGCACGGTGCAGCCGACGCCCCTGCCGCGTCATCAGCGCCGGAAGCTGCTGTCGCTGCTCCAGCTTGCGGCGCCCCACCACGGTCGGTGCGCGGTACCCACTGGCCCTCCGGCGTACGCCATCGAGACATTCCCCTTTGATGCCTTTATGTCTGAAAACCCGTCCATTTTCAATGCCCGGGCGCATTCCACTCAACTGGCCAAATATGTCAGTCTCAATTCGAGTGCGTTTGGCCAACAGTCCGTGCTGCCCACTACGTACCAGCCACTCATCTTCAACGCTTATCTGTATGCCCGTCACGAGCAAGCTACATCCAGGGGCTTCTCCTCCAAAGGCTCCGACCGACCAAGCACCGGGTCCACATTCAAGACTGGGTCACCACCTTCCCCGAGGGACAACTCGCCGATCTCGGGCCACTTCCCGCCCAGCTCTCGGAACGATTCGGGTATGGCCCTGCAGGCTTCGCTGCGGGAGAAACGGTCGGGTCATTTCGATGCCGCATCCCGGCGAAGCTCGTCCTTTGGGATGGAGATGAAGCCGGGTGTGCCGAGACGGCCGAGTGCTCCTTTCCTTGGCCATGCGCCCAATCTGTCGGTCACGACGTTGAACACCGATTACAATCCCGGCTCCACCTATGCACCCTCTGTCTATGCTCAGTCCACGGTGGCAGCCTCGACAATTGTCCCGCAGTCTGTCGCACAGCCCATCCACAACGCCGAAGGCACTTGCTGGGTTGAGGGCCACTGCCTCCATGTGGTCCCGGCCGATGACAAGGCCGTCTGTGCCGTGTGCGATGAGCGAGCGGAGGACGGCATGTACCGGTGCACTGCCTGCAAGACTCTGGTGCACAACCGGTGCGCTCTGCAGATCTGTCTGGTTTGTCCCGCGGCGTTCCACCCGGAGCAGATTCGGGCCGCCTTTGTCAGATGCTTCGCCAGCCTGTTCTACACCTACAAGAAGTTCCTTCAACCGGCCACTGGCGACAAGAAAAAGGCGGGTCTGACGTACAGCTTCAACATGGAAGCATTCTTGAAAAGCCTGCCTGGCGAGCATGCCGAGTACATTGCGGTCCTGCAGCACACACAAGGTAAGCTCCGGAAACCGGAACGCGTCGGTGTCTGTATGCTAAAACCTCATCAGGGTTTAACGAGTTCATTGGGGAAAGAGAAAGGGTAAATCCCAAGTCGAAGGACCCCCGACTGGCCTTGTTCGATGAGATTGTTCTGTCGAAACGGAATCGGGGTCGTTCGTCCCTGTTTTCCAGCCGGACCATGACCGATTTCCTGTCCGACACCTCGAACCATCTCTGGCGAACAGCCAGTGCGACCTCGTTTGCACCGAGCAGCAGGGGCCAACAGACTCTTTCTGGGGATTATACCCGCATTGTCACCAGAGGTTCGTCGACCATCTGCAAACTTGTTAGCCTGCCTGTAGAATGACGCTAATCAGTCACAGCCCCAGCCAAGCTCGACACCAGTCTGATGAAGGAACCACGCATGATCAATGGAGCGCCTCGGGTCTCCAAGACGGCCAACAATGCTCGCAGGAAGCCGCTTCCTAACCTGATGAACGGGCTTGCCATCTCTCCTCCGTAATACGAGGAGATTAAATGTTGGAGGGGTTTGATATGCCCTAGAACACTATTGGATACGACGCTGTCCACGTGGCATGCACCAGTCATATCTCTCACTGGGATCAGTCACCGTGTCTGTTCACTTGTGGCAGTTGCACCTGGAGACTTAGGTGGTGACAGTTTGAAGCATCCACTGCCGAGAGGACGATGTTCCTGCCTGCGCTCGAAAGGCTGCGGTGGGGAATGCTACTTTGCATGGCAAGGAAAGGGGCCGCGCACGGGAGCCAGTCTGAGGCAGGCTATTCTCCGCGCTGAAGAGTATTTCCGGATCTGGTCCTCTTCAGACGGGATCTGGACGAGTCGCATGCATAATTTGAGCCTGGCACATACGTCACTACTCACGATGTAATGGCCTGACATGAAACCGGACCTTTCGAAGTACCTCCCATTACATACATCGACGCCTGCATATTTGTACACATACAAATCTTCTCTTACTTTCTACATTTGGACGAGTGGTTCTCGATGTATTTTCCGCTGTCTCTGGATATGATTGCTTGGTCTTCTGCCTGACTAGATTTGGATTTGGATTTGGCTTTGGATTCTTTTTTATTTTCTCATACCCCGAATGACTGGACGGTATTTCTCCGTCTGCGTTTGACTTATTTGTTCCTAGAGATTTTCACCTTTTTTTTGGAAGAGACATCTTGTTGCATATGTGAATGTGTCAGTGGAATGTATCAGCCGACGGCAGAGATAGGCAGATCACCATTCAGATAAGCATGTCTCAAGTGCAGATTCTTCCACAAATGCCAGGCCAGGCCTAGGTATTGGCTTTATCTGTCTGGACTCGGGCAGACTGGCCTACTGTTGCATGGGTCCAAGAGGTGAAGCTTGTGCAGTTGTACTCCGTAGGACTGACTGGAGGAGGTAGGCTACGGCAGACACAACTGATCAATAGCCGGGGACCATGGCTATGGACCTATCCTTAATTCCCAACCAATCCATAGATCTGAGGCGGGTGGGTTCTCCAAGGGAACCAGGGCCAGTCAGATGGGGCGGTGGGAACGCCTGAGGTTTCTTTTTCCTCGTATCATCGGAGGTTCTGAGTAGAAGGAGTTACTCCGTAGGGTAGATCTTTCTACTTACTATCAGGGTCTCGAGGTCTTGTTCTGCATGGAATGGTGGACAGAAGACCCAGGATCCCAGATGTCTTGCATGACGATCATTACTGTGTTGGACACTAGGTAATAGAAGGGCATATTTCCATGATGTATAGAGAATATCTGAATAGGAATAGGGGTACTGTACTGGATCATGACTTCTTTGGCAGTAGAGTATTTACCAGAGACTGTTCCAGCATTCTTTCTTTCTGTGATAATTGAACTTTATAAAGAAGAAGAAATGTGATTGGCGGAGAAATACCGTCCGGCAGCGGAGGCGGAAACCCGGGGAAATTCAGCCGGAGAGAAATGCAAGAAGAAGAAGAGGAAGAGGAAGAATGTTACTTACTTTCTAATGACAAGTGACACGGTTGAAGTCTGTCACTCTCAGTCTCTTCCTCAGGTCTTGCTCGCTTCTATCAGTATCAAGAAGGTAAAGGTAACCTTACAGTCAGACGTCGGAGTTGCCGCCCCATGCCTTCTCCTGGTCGGTTTCCTTCCTAATCCTGGCACTGGTGGATGATACCTTGATCTATCCTATCCTATCCTATCCTATCCTATCCTATCCTTCTCGTCTCACTACTTTCTACACTATCCCTCTATCATTCCTCCTTTATCTTTATCTTTATCTCTATTTGATACCCGTTCTCCCTCTCTTCCGGATAATACCCTCCCTGGACAGGAACAAACATTAAAGGCTAAACTCCCTCTGTTGGAATTACCCAGAGAACAACATCACAGTGAGCGTGCGTCTGTCACTGTTGCTCACCACATTTCCTCTATTTTTATGAATGATACCTCTTCATCTTTCTGTTTCTAATACAATCACCAACTTCCTGTCTGTCTATATCCATTGGGTCAACTATGAACCGTGCAGGCTACCTGCCCATGCAATGAGATGATGCAGACAGCCATTCATCAGCCCATGGCGATGACCCTTCTTGCTGATCCCACTCCTTCTGTTACCAGCACTCCCTCTCCTGTGAAGGGTACTCATCCCCCTCCTCAGACTGTCCCCGCGGATCCTCCGAGGACGGTGGTGGTTGTTTACGGTCCCGGCCAGGACACCATTGTGCAGGTTGTCGCCGAGGTTCTGGGCAAACCGTGGACCACGGAAACGTCGCTGTCCTCGCTGGTGAAGGGCAGTAATGCCGTCGTGGTGGGGATCCTGGCCGACGAGCTGGCCCGCAGTCTCGAAGGGTGCGACCCTTCCACCCTGATCGTGATCAACACGCACTGTGTGGACGACGGCTCTGCGCCGGACGAGGCGCTCACCGACCGCTGCGACTATGAGTTTCTGTACTCGCACAGCCCGGTTCTGCGGCGCGATCTGACGCGGTTCCTGTCGTTGGTCCTGGGCCAGACGCGGCCGCACGAGGATCTGAAGACCAAGACGCGCACCAACTTCATCTCGACGACTTTCCCCGATGTGCATGCGGCGCTGCCGAACCTGGACATCCTGTCGGTCGGGTCGGATGCGGTGGAGATCCGGGTGGACCTGCTGGTCGAGCCGTCGCCGCAGGGGGTCACCAGCCCCGTCCCGAGCCTCCGGTACGTGGGCCAGCAGGTGATGCTGCTGCGGCAGCACACGGAGCTGCCGATCATCTTCACGACGCGATGCACGCGGGAGAACGGCAAGTTCCCCATGGACGACCCGATGCTGTTCTACCGGTACCTGCGGCGGGCGATCCAGTGGGGGTGCGAGTACATCGACGTGGAGCTGTGGCTGCCGGAGGAGATCCGGCGGCGGCTGGCCGAGCACAAGGGCCACAGCGTGATCATGTCGGCGTTCCATGATTTCTCGGGCACCTGGAAGTGGACATCGCCCGAGGCGGCGCGGATCTTCGCGGAGAGCGCCCGGTACGCGGACATCGTCAAGATGATCGCCATGGTGCACACGATCGAGGCCAACTACGAGCTGGAGTACTTCCGGTCGACGGTCAAGGCGAGCGGGTCGCCGCCGCCATCCCCGCTGCTGTCGGCGGTCAACATGGGCCAGATGGGCCAGCTGTCGCGGGCGCTCAACACGGTGTTCTCGCCCATCACGCACCCGCTGCTGCCGATGATCGCGGCGCCGGGCCAGCTGACGGCGGCGGAGATCAACGAGGCGATGCACATCATGGGGTCGCTGCCGAAGCGGGACCTGTACGCGATCGGGTCGTTCCGGGCGACGCCGCAGTCGATGTTCATGGAGAAGTGTTTCAATGAGCTGAGCCTGCCGCACACGCTGACGTCGATCGACCGCGGCCCCAAGGGGACCATCGAAGGGGTGATCATGCAGCCCAGCTTCGGGGGCGCCTCGGTCAACCCGCCCATCTCGGCGGCGACGCCGTACATCCCCGCGGTCAGCGAGGCGGCGCGGGCGATCGGATTGATTGATACCATTGTGGTGCAGGGCGATGGACCCACGACGACGCGGACGCTGATGGGGGAGAACGCGACGTGGAAGGGCATCCGGGCGACCCTGACGCGGGACTACGTGCCGTCGGCGTACCGGGGCCGGGCGGCGATCATCCTGGCGGGGTCGGAGAGCGATGCGTCGGCGGCGATCTTTGCGCTGCGCAGTCTCGGGGTGGGAGCGATCTACACGGTCGGATTCCGGGCGACGGGACCGCTGGCGGCGGGGCTGGAGCCGTTCACGTCGATCCAGTCGGTGAAGCTGGTGGAGCAGCCGTTTGTGATGGTGTCGGCGCTGCCGCCGGAGAAGTCGCTGCTGGTGCAGCCGCTGCTGCGGCACTACCGCAGCACGGGGCGGACGTCGCCGCGGTCGACGCGGGGGAAGGTGTACCTGGATCTGACGGCGAGTTCGGGGGCGCGCAAGGGGGATCCGGTGGGCGTGGCGGTGGGAGCGGGCTGGACGGCGTACGGGATTGACGAGGTGACGGCGTGGACGACGGTGGAAACCTTGCGGCTGCTGGTGGGACAGAATGTGCCGTTTGATTTTGTGCGGATGGCTTCGGGGAGGATTTATTAATCTTCATCTACATCTATCTACAGCTACATCTACATCTCATCTACAGTATCATAGTGGAGTACTTGTACGTAGTAGCTTGACTAATGTGGGGACCCCGGGATGTGTAACAGCCGGTATTAGCAGTATTTTATCCTTAGTCCTTAGGTCAGGTCCTCTGTGCATCGGAGACACTTCTACAAAGAGACTTGTGTGACGGTGATTGTTTCAGCCGATGCGCAGTCAATATAGTACTTATATTAAGGCTCTGCTTGTTTATAGCTGAAGAATCGAGTCAGGATTTGACCTCAGAACCTCGTGTCTGTACTGCTCTCGTGCTAGGACTAGGACTAGGTCCGTCTCGAATGGAGTAAAAGAGCAGTGGGCGACAGGACGGGAGTTCGGTCCGTGAGAGATTAAGATTAATTTGCAAGACGTCGAAGCGAGGAATAGCCGATGAAGAAATGATCGACTCCCCGGATTTTGCTCTTGCTCTGCTGTGTCTCACTGTCTCTTTATCTGGTGTATTGTATCCCCGCACTCCGGTGGCACATAGACCGAGTCGAGTAGGATAATAATTAAGGCTTCGTCTTGTTTCTGCTAGCCTCGCACTATTTTAGCTGGTGGATGGATCATGGATCATGGCTAAATATGAATCTAACCCTGAATCGTCTCTTTTCCGACACTAGACAGTAACAGTAGACGCTCGACACTCCTCAGACTGAGAGACTCGGAGACTCCAGACTCCAGACTTGCTGCTCTCTCCAGATTCCCCACTCGGTCTTCTTTGACTCGACTCTTTGGATATTAATCTTCTTCTTTCTCTGTTGACTCTATCTACTGCAGACTGGTCGATGATCTTCATCCCTGTCTTACTTTCCTCTCTCCACAGTCTTGACTCGGCCACTTTAATTTAACTGATCCTCTTCTCCTCTTCCTCTTCCTCTGTCTCTGTCTCTCTTCCCAATGTCTTGACCAATTTCCTTTCTTATCTTTATCCTTCTACCACCAAATATGTCCTCTGTAATTTCTCGCCCCACCGTCAGCATCGACCGGCTCACTCCCCGCCGAGTCACTGCCGAACCGCGCGAGTCCATGAACTGCAAATCCTGTCGAAAGCGAAAGGTGAGAGTATTCGTCATCTTGTCTCTCAATCAACTGCTAATTTTCAGATCAGATCAAATGCAATCGCATGCGTCCCAGCTGTGAAGCATGCAAGGTCTTCCAATGCCCATGCATCTACGGTACTTTCCGCCTTGTCCCTCGCCCTGTACGCACCACTAATTGTATATCATATATGTATAGATGCCGTCCCCAAAAAACGCGGCCCCAAAACAGACGTCCTCGAAGCCCTGCTCAAGCGCGTCGACGGTCTCGAGAAACGTCTCCAGGACGAAAACAAAAATCCCATCTCGCCCACCTCCCCCGTCGACCCCGACAAGGAGCCTCCTGACCCGTCGCCGTCGGCCTCGCTGAACGCCATCGCTCGTGCATCCACGACCACCATTCCCCCGTCCGAACCCTTTCCACGACCATTTTCCTTCGCCTCGCAGCCGTCGCCTCCCGTTCATCATTTTGCCTTGCCGGATTCCGTCTTGGATGCGTACTTTGCCCGCATCCATGGCAAACCCTACTTCATCCTCGACGAGTCGGTGACTCGTCAGCGTCATCAGATGGGTCAATTGCCTGTCGCGTTGTCGATGGCCATCTACGCTATGACTTTGCGGTTTGTTTTTGCTCTGCATCTCGTTCTCCAGCAACTGACCATTGCAGATATACGAGCTCGCCCAACACCCCCGAGCAGTCCCTGCGCATGGCCCTGGATTACGCCCTGCAGGCCCGACGCATCGTGGATGTCGATCAACCGTCTATGGATGGGCTGCAGGCCCTGCTTCTCCTCTCGCAGACATACTTTGCCCATGGTCTAGGCAAAAAGGCTTATATGACTTTCAGTATGCAACCATCGCCTCGCCCCTAGAGACATATATTGATAACCTGCAGCCAACTGTGCCTCCATGGCCATCGCTCTCGATCTCTATCGCGAGGCCCCCAAGAGTCTGCCCGCGGCGGAACGCGAGATGCGCCGCCGGCTCTTCTGGGCCGTCTACATCATGGACCGCTTCCTGACCTGCGGCTCGAAACGGCCCGGCCTCATCGCCGACCACTCCATCGTCCTGCGGCTCCCCTGCTGGTCCCCCCATGCGGCCGGTCTCAATGTCGAGGGCGAGCTCTTCAACACCGTCGGCCCCAACATCCAGTACTCGAGCGACCCGCGCCGCAAACCCGGGGCCGCCGCCCTCCTCATCGACATCACCCGCATCCTGGGGATCACCAACCGCTACCTGGCCGCCGGCGGCGTCAAGGGCGACTCGCACTTCCCCTGGCACTCGCTGTCCAACCTCTCCAAGATCCGGCAGGAACTGGACATCTGGGCCACCGGCACCCAGGACGTCTTCGCCTCCGTGGAAGCGCTGTTCGGCCATCCCGAGAGCTCGATCCTGCTGCTGAGCAAGCTCCTCTACCACCTCGTGCACTGTCTGATCTACCGCCCGTTCCTGCCGATCGACCTGGTCGAGCTGCGCGGCACCGACCAGCACCAGTCCTGGCAGATCGAGGCCACCAACCTGTGCTTCTCCCACTCCAACGCCATCGCCGAGCTCGTCGAGCTGGCGCGCAATTCCCCCCTGATCGAATGGCCCGCCTTTGTCGGCTACTGCGTCTGCACCGCGGGCACGGTCCACGTGCACGGCGTGCACTACAAGGGCCGCGAGGGCGAGGTCTTCTCGTCCAGTGCCGAGTTCCTCACCCGCGAGATGCACCAGCTGACCTGGCTGGGCTCCTACTGGGCCGGCGTCCAGCATCAGCGCGAGATGCTGCAGACCGTCTACACCTGCCACGCCGACCTGGTCCGCACGCTGGCGACCAGTCCCATGCGCTTTTCGCCCGTCTTTCATCTGGAAGACTTCCTGGACCGGTATCCCGGTCTGACGGCCGACGGGTCGCACGTGCGCCTGGTCGATCTGGATGATATGTAAGTCCTTGCTCTGACTCTGAAGTATGACCCTGACTAACTAGACAGCCCCTCCTCATTCGACCCATACTACCGACCCATGACCGCATATCCCATGTACCAACCGCCCCGCGCCCCCGTCACCACCCTCCCATCCAACCACAGCCCGTCGCCGCGCCGCGACTCGCACAGCACAACCAGCACAGCGACCAAGCCGCCGCCCGGTGTCTCGTCCTCGCATCATCCCCAGCCCTCGCCGCACCTGCACCCCACGTTCGCGCTCGGCACCGCCGACTTGACCCATCCTTCTGCCTCTGATCCCGCCAACCACCACCACCACCACCACC
>NW_020798267.1:0-50551 GCF_002237265.1 Aspergillus thermomutatus
GGTCCCTTATGGACCGTTACCTGTTCTTGGCATCAGGGACCGTTAGTCACGTGACTTAGCCGCCCCCCTTGTCTCGAGCCTGGTTGTCCGTCAGACTGCGCTGTCTTTTCTCGTAAGCCTCATCCAATCATTTCGTGTTGACTGTAGATGTTCCATAACAGATATCTATATATAGTAGGGCTATGTTAAGGTGCTAGTCTCAGATAACAGGCCAGAGATAAAGGATGTGGTAGATGCCCTTTATAATAAATATAGAGCATACTATATATGGGTTTCATCTTATAACCATTAAGCAAACAGTTTTATTAAGGTCAGACATAAGCTAATTATTAAGGCACTCTAAATAATGACTACTAGAACTAGTGTCTAGTAGCAACGCCACCTCCTAGCAGTCCTTTAGGCAGATTAGAACACAGTAGGGGGGCTAATAGGGATAACACCCTTCCAGATGATTATAGGACAGGAGGTGGTTTTGCCAGTAGAACTAGAGGTCCTAACATAGCAGATGCTGCCATAGGAGGAGGTGTAAGACACTAGGGACCTAATTACCATAAGGGCAAGACAGATAGAGCAGAGGGATGAGGACACTACTAAGGCTGTTACAAGGGTGCAGTGTAAGCAGGAAGAAGGGGGGGAGGCCTTTAATAATAGGAAATAACTATGTTGCGAGCAAGGCCCGCGATATGCTCGTGCCGCCTAGCAGGCACTCGCGAAGCCATACAGCTCTGGGTCACGTGACAACATAATAATCTATGTACTAACCACCCAGGTCACGTGACACCTCGCTAGCTGCGACGCGCAATCGGATATTTCTATCCAGGCCTGCAACCCCCTATTCTAGTCCTTCAGCGAGTTCTTATTGTACATACCTAGTCATAGGTTTTCCTACGGTCTAGCCCGTAACAGAAATAGCCTTATAAAGGTGCTTCTATATAATAAGTACTAAGAATTCTATAAGATAGTTAGTCTAGTTAGCTAATTAGGAGCTATAAACTAGGTGTCACGGGCTAGAAGCCGGTCAACCTATGACCTAGGTTTGGACGGTAAGAAATCGCTAAGGGGTTCTAACTAGGGCCGCAACGGCCGAACAAGAAAAGATTGGTGCCTAAGGCAGCTCGCGAGTGCCGATAGGCTCGAGCATACAGCGGGCCTTGCCCGCTACACTAGGAGCTATAACCTCCTACTACACCTAAGATTTAATATAATTACCTAATTAGGTACTATAAATAGCCTTAATACTATTAGATTTATATAGCTTTACCTATTAGCTTAGCTAGGGGGGTATATTAATATAACTTACTACTTACCTATTTTAGATAATTTACTTATTCTTCCCTTCTTACTTATTCTTTCTATATTAATTTAACCTTCCCTTTATAGCATTAGATCTTGCTACTCTAGAAGGATCTAACCTCTTACCCCTAATATTAGTGTATATAGATATCATCAGATAGCCCCTATTCCAGTAGTATAAAAGGTACATCAGATAGCCTGTAGTTAGAAAGAATCAGACCTTCATTGCTTTTTACTTTGTATGTGAAATACTAGTGATTTCTGAACTCATGATGGTAAAGCAGTTTCCAACAAGATGTTATCCAAACATCCCCGCCGCTCCAGGAGGCCTGCTGGTATCAATCCTCCAACACCAGGGATGCTCAAACGCGGTCAATCTCCAGTGAACAAACATGGAAACTGAACCCTGCTTTCAACCGAATAGGCGTCTCAATATCCAAAGATACAGGAGGAGATGGAGAGCTAATAGAGGGGCTTCAAGAAAAGGGGGATTTCAGCTTGGAGGAAGGCATCTACGACAACCCTGGATCATGGATGACCATGCTAGCCACGCAGCCTCCCTGCCAGCGAATGCTGGTCGAATGCTACGGCGACTATTCCTATGACGATACAATGTAAAAAGCCCTCTGGCTTTTTACTGCAAACTCTTAAGCTGATATATTGCTTAGGTTCTATCTAATTGTATCCATGAGTCCATGACAGGCTGTCTCTTTATGGGCGACATCATGGCCGTTCTAGCAGAATGCCAGAATCGACAGCAATGCGGCCTAGATCGCTGGGCTGGAGTACTCCACTATACAGGCCGGTTAGTCCGATGGGAAGAGAGTTGTTGGGATACCTATCACTGGGTAGCTCTTGACAAAATGCCGGATAATGTTTCAATTAAAGTTGCGGTCGAGCTGCCTTGGGGATCAGCGGGGTGTCCTGCATTTTCCTTCGGCGCCTCTACGGCAGCGAAGACTTTCTGCATGAAATGATCCTGCATAAGATGATAACGGAACAAGGGCAAGAATATCAGTGGGACTATGGTTTGAGCGACCCTTCGATCAACTCTGTGTGCAAGACAAAGTACAAGGCAAATCTGTTGGTTGTAAGGGAGCATCAGGAGGGATATCTGTCCGCTTGCAGCAATGTCTTCCGCCTACTATCTGACGTGAAATAGTTAATAACATGACGGATTTACTTCACCGTCCTATTACTCAAGTCATTGAAGTTGGGTACAGCCATATACACATTCCTGCCTTCACCTAATGCATATCCTACACCCCGAGGTAATCGATGACTGTCATCTTATAGTATTGTATCTAAATACAATCCGATTATAGCTGTTCCGAGGCCTTTCTACATATAGTTTAGCCTTAGGGCTTTGGAAAGAAGACAAGAGTAAAAATATTTGCACCAGTTTTGCTATCAGGTGTAATACTTTGCATGGATAAGTATATCATACTGCCTATCCTCCTTCATTCTGATCTGTCATTACCTGGTGTGACACCCGGTGAGACTAGACTTGACAGCTCGAACAGATGGCGCTTCAGGGCTACCTCCAAGAAACATCGCTGAAAGCCCAAGAGGTTGTCATATAGTCTTACTCTCTACATTCTTGACTTCTTTTGTGATGTATGTCAGGAGGGTGCAGTTGCTGGCCTCCTTTTGGAAGCAGGTGTCCCATAACAAGGTCCCAAAGAAGGCACGAGCAGCTCAGCCTGCCCCATCAAAAAGCATGTGGGCTTTTTGGCTCAAGGGTTAACCTCAACTTTGGAATATGTAGGAAAGCAGAATAGATGTTTTAGCCTACTCACCGAGATGTCATATGTATGGCTCATAGTGTCACCTGTCTTTGTCAGTTAACTGGCTTAGGAGGATGAAGGGTTAGTGTATCTTTCGAGCCGTTTCCTCTTCCTCTCCCATTTCAACGTTCTAGTCCAATTCTTCACATGAACATGATTCGACCTTCACTCGTAAAGTCATTCATTCAGGCAAATACCCTTTCACCAGCTCTTTCAACCCTGTGCCCCTCATTGTGAATTGACCGAGGGGTGACGGCCAAAGCTTTCAAGTCAGGTTGTCATGCAAGCTCTTCTCTTTCATCCCCGATGCTGACTGACGTGGCAAAATAATTTTTCGAGGGTGTCATAACAGTCGACCACACCGGAGCATCTCTACTCTGTCAAACATCTTCCCAGGTTATGGCCCGAAGACTGACATCAAGCTCGTTGTTAGCGGGGTGAACAGCTGGCAGTTCTTGCTTGCTTTAGGGCAGTGCTACTGTAACGCTTTCTCTCTTTCTTACAGGTAGCCAATGATGGTATCGTTTGCTCGATGCGCAAAGAACCCAGTCTTTTGCATCAGGGACCCCATTATCTGTATACAGTTAGGGTTAGGCTTAGCTAATCAGCGTGGCCAAATCAACAACTCATCACGGCGAAACCGAAAAGAGTGGGGATCGAGGAGTGAGAACCGCTTGATTGATTGATTTTCTGCGTTGGTATCCGGCTATCCATTTCGTTTGATTGACAAGTCATGATAAACCAAGTCCTAGGGTCCATGGAGAGCCCTAATCTTCCCTCCGAGAGGCCGATCATCATTCTCCCCGCATCGCTAATGTCGCCAAGCCTGCGACAACGGCCCAAAACCGGTAGATCAAGTCACCGAATCTTTCTTCTGTGTCTAATATCTTGCGTCCTGGTCGAAATGAGCTGGTATCTGTCGATCTTAGGCTCTCAATTTCCCCGAGAGTCCCCCGTTGCGGGGTTATCATACAGCTTGTTGTATGGGGTTACAATGCTAAAGACTTGGATTGTGCGGCGATGCGTCATGAGATAATGTTGGTCGTCATCTCTGGGATGCATGGAGTTGGAGACATGGAGACTGTCAGTCAGGCCAGTGAAAATAGCTATATATATCATGTCAATCCATGCAAAAGTTGCGCAGACTGCTCCTGCAGTGTCAATCACGGATTTTTCTCATTGATTGGAGGTTATCTGTGATCGACAGGTATAACCATGTTTTCCTTGATCAGACTTCTTCTCGTACTGCTCGTCTCTTTGGTACTGGCGAATGACTCTGGAGAGCCCCGTCACCGTAACTATGCTCGGCAGACTGTGAAGTATGCACCCAAGGTCCCACCCCTTGACACCGAGTGGACCAGCAAAGTCGGTACCAATCCATGGCCAGAGTATCCTCGACCTCAGTTGGAGCGATCTGAATGGCAGAACCTGAACGGGATCTGGCAGTATCAGAATGCGTCTGGGTTGGAAGCGGTTCAGGCTCCCCCGTTTGGGCAAGCCCTGGCCAACGAGGTCCTGATTCCGTCCTGCTTGGAGAGTGCTCTGTCAGGTAGTATCATTTCCTTGGATTGGATACACGCTGAGAAACTGACCACCGTGCAGGCATCCAAGGAAACCACACTCTTTATTCCTGGCTGTCCACAACCTTCACGGTACCCAAGCCATGGAGACACCAGAACGTGCTCTTGAACTTCGGGGCTGTGGACTATGAGGCAACCGTCTTTATAAATGGGAAGCAGGCGGGCTTCAATCGCGGGGGATACTTCTCTTTTACCCTCGACATCACCCAATTTGTCTCCTTCGACGGCTCGAATGAACTGTGAGACTTACGCCAGGATGTATTTCAATCGCTGACTTTATTAGGTTGGTCTTCGTGCACGATCCCACGGACAGCGGTAACTATGTTATACCAATCGGCAAACAGAGACTCATCCCAGCTCACATCTTCTATACGCCCTGCAGTGGCATATGGCAGAGCGTCTGGATTGAGTCGGCTCCAGCAAACTATATCACGGAGTTGGACATTAGTGCCGGTATGGACGGTCAAGGTGCGTGAAAGTAGGTCGAAAGATCATTTCTCTGGACACTGACAGTAGAAGTCAACGTAACCGCCCACAGCGCCAGTGGAGGATCAACACCAGTGGACATTGCGGTCTTTGAGGGTACCTCAAATAAGAAAGTCGCCTCCCACAGGGGTACATCCGACCAGCCATTCAGTTTCAAGGTCGAGTCTCCGAAACTGTGGTCGCCTGATTCTCCGACTCTGTATAACATTAGCGTCAAGATGGAAGCAGACGAGGTCAAGAGTTATACCGGGTTCCGTACTATATCGAAAGGAACAGTCAATGGGATCTTGCGGCCTTTGATCAACGGTGAATTCACATTTGTCTTTGGTACGCTTGACCAAGGCTATTGGCCGGATGGTATCTACACTCCTCCGAATCTTGAGGCGATGGTGTACGACTTGCAATTTCTGAAGAGCCTGGGTTTCAATATGCTTCGTAAACACGTAAGCAGCCATCATTCTGGGGCGTTCGTTGCTCACCGAGTACCGCAGATCAAAGTCGAGCCGGCCCTCTTCTACCGAGCCTGCGATGAACTCGGTATCCTAGTCATTCAAGATATGCCCTCGCTTCGACCCTTGCAATCGCGGAAACTACCCAACTGCACCACCCAGACCATTTTGCCAGACGCGGCCCAGCAGCAGGAATTCAACAGACAACTAGAGCTACTTGTACAGCAGCACAAGAGCTACCCCAGCATTTTCTCATGGGTAGTGTTCCTCACAACATTATCCTTCAACCGTTGACTGACACTCTCAGGTGATCTATAACGAAGGCTGGGGTCAGGTGACCGACTATTATCCGGAGATCGAGTTAACGGAGCGAGTTCGCCAGTTGGATCCCACAAGGCTGGTCGATGCGACGTCCGGATGGATTGACCACGGGCATGGCGACTTCAGCGACAATCATCATTACTCATACCCTCAGTGTGGCGCACCGTTTTACTCCATACAGTCAAGTCCTCACGACCCCAGCAGAATCGCCATCCAGGGAGAATTCGGAGGCGTCGGCACCAATGTTTCTATCGAGCAGTAAGTCTACTCCTCCCACAGTGACCGATCAGCCAGTTGATGTAAGCAGCTTGTGGAACAACATCGACGCCATCAACGGAATCAACATGACTTACGAGATCGCCGACAATTTTGAAATCTGGAACTACCGTAGCCACCTTCTTCTGAGCGAGCTCAAAGACCAGATCACGCGATTTTCATGCAGTGGAGGGATCTGGACGCAAACAACTGATGTAGAGGGCGAGGTGAATGGCTTGTTGACCTACGATCGAAGGCTGAAGCGTGTGGATGAGAAGATGTGGAAAGAGGATATCCAGGCATTATATGACGCGGCGAAGGCGAGGACTTGAGCTATTTCACCCGGTCAAACGCGTCTGAATTTGTGTTTCTGCGAGTTCTGGCTGCCCCTGGGCTGTTGACCTGTCTGGATATGATCACCTGATCGGTGTTTGTTAAGCCCAGACAAAGTCTGTTATCCATGGCCTAATACATTATTGACAGCTCAAGGAATTCTACATCTTGAACCTAGTGCTTGAGTATGGTCTTACTGGGTGTAGATTCAGAGAGCATAAAGTGGCCTTTTGACAACATCCAGACTACCAAGATTGCTAGTCTAAATGATCAGGGATCGACCCATAGAGAAACGGTTATCCTAAGCAGCAAAAAGAAGCCAAGGCGAAAGTTTATGTGGCTTATTCCTTGACTCAAGCCACGAGAGTTTAGCAACAAGTTCGGCATTATTGGCAAAGCTGGATCGTACAGAGCTCTTCCACGAACGACGCATACTGAGGATGCCGCGTATCCGCAGCCACACAGGGTAGTCGATTCCTTCATTGGGTTATGGTAAGCACTAATTTCGGTGGTCTGCTAGCATTGACCTTGCTAGGATTGAAGACATTCAACTAAATCTTGCTGGAATCTGTCCCGGAAGTGGACCATGTCCTCGGTGATGAATGACTACCATGGCTTTTTGCTCCATTTCTTCAGACTCCAGACTCCAGATTCCCGCATCCATGATCATTTACTCGAATTATCTTCTTCAGACTGCGAAATAGAAAGACCAAATACAACGATCAAATTGTATCCTAAAACTGAAACTCAAAGAATATCTACAAGCCCTCGGCATTCTTCTCCGCCGCCGAATGAACATGCGAAGCCACTGATCCGGTCGCAGGGAGATCCGCAAACGCACGCGCCTATGACTTAGCGTCAGCCAGGGCCTACTAGAAAAGGATTCCTATTTGGATGTCAAGATGTCAAAGAAAGCAGCTCTTACCTCCTTTGAGGATAAATTTCTGGCGTCGTCCATCGTGATCTCATTCAACGGTTTGCTCAAGACCTGCTCGGCCTTGGAGGCCCATCGAATCTGGTCCGGATTCACCTGGTCTCGGGGGTTTTTAGCCTGGAGGATCTCGCTTACACGGAACCACTCAAAAGTCTTACCTGAGTATACTTCGTCGGCAAGCTCTGCACTCTGTTGGGTGATGTAGGTGATTTCCTCGTCGGTGAGAGGTTGACTGTGTCGACGGCGTTGGTGGACTCGTTCGCGAAAGCGAAGAGTGTCCATATCCTCAAGGTCAGACATTATGTGCTGAGGGTGTATCTTTCAAAGAACTACCTTTGGCGAACATGCCGTCACATTCGAACGGTGGAAAAGCTATATAAATTGAAATCGGAGGCGGGGGGGCGGCGGATGATGAAATGCGAACACACGTTAGGAATTTCTGAAAGCTATCGTGAACCAAGGAAGCCATAGTTTGGCACACTCGCCCCGTGCTTCAACCAATGTTAAGCAAGAGAAGCTTAAATTCAATGACACCCCTGTGACGGCGTGGCAAACTCGCATTGCCCGACTCTAGGGTCAAAAATCGGAGTCCAAGAGGCTGCACGAATGTCTGCTCAAGGAGGGCCAGATTGCTCCTGCGGCAGTATATGGCCACTGAATTCCCTTCCATGCTATTCGAGGCAAGTATCAAGGCTCCCTCAGGACGATGCATGATAATGTACAGGAATTCTTACTATGTAGCTGAACGAACCTTAAGAATGATAGTGGATGCTGGCTTTAGGGAGAAGAAATAGATGCTCTATTAGTGAAGAGTGTCATTCATGCTAGGCAGGATCACAGGGGAGCAAGCAGCTGGCTTTATGGCTACATCAGATAGGACATAGCACAAAATGAGCAGGCTCAGGATGACCTGCATCGTGATCCTCAGAAGCTAACAGTGATTCTTGACAAACATCAGACCACTGCTCTCATATGTCCGGCACATGTTTTTCGCGTCATCCTGTTATCAGGCCTTTATCCACAAAGTCATCACGCTGATTCTCAAAACGCAAAGGAATTCTATGAGTTGACTTTTGATTTGTAAACTGCTCCTAAATGATAAGGTGAGTAACATATGGAATATCCTTGTTCCTAAAACCGCTACCTCTACACTGCTTATGTTCATATAGTTCTACATGGACCTGCCAGCATTTTACCCTTATTCACATATCTCCATATTTTGTTACCTGCTGATCTCAGTATTTACATGGTGGTTAACGAGCGTGGATAAAGACACCAAAGATCCATGAACCTTCCGTCATCCCTCTTTGCAACCAGAGTTGTGACCACTAAGAAAAAAACGAACATTCAAGCGGCCATGAAGAATTGCCAGGTGGCATCAGGAGCCAGAGAACTGCCCACACCCAGAGGGGCAGCGTCATGACCGCCATCATAGGCGATGAACGAAACCGGCTTGGAGCAGCCCTTGAAATCGGTGCGGACCGAACTATGGCTGCCAGACCATGGCGTGCCAACGTTGGCTTGCTGACATCCATTGTTCTGTACGAACTTCTGGGCCAGGTTGACGCCCCCTTGGAAGGGCAGCACAGGATCGTTGATGCCGTGGATGCCGAGATAAGCAATTGGGTCGCTACCACCGTCGCAACCGCTGATCACACCACCACTCAGGACAGAGACAGCCTTGAACTGCTGCGCACGGGAGCAGGCTAACGCATACGACATGCCGCCGCCCCAGCTAAAGCCCGTGGCAAAGCGAGAGCTTTGGTCAACGCAGAGGTCACCCTCGACTTGCTTGATGATAGCGTCGATGAAGGCAACATCCTCGCCGCCGCTGTTGGCCCAGCCGGCATTCTTGCCGTTAGGGGCGACGAATATGGTGCTACCCTGAGCACGCGTCTCGAGGCCATACCAGGGCTGAACACTTTGGCCGTCAACAATGTTCCACATGTTGCCGCCGCGCCAGTGCAAGCCAAAAACCAGGTGGTGGGCTTTATTCTTATCGTAGTTGTCAGGGACCTTGAGTATATACTCTCGGCCATTAATGTTGTGGACACCGCTGGTGAGGCTCGGCTGCTTGCCGCAGCCAGAGGATCGAGATTCAGCGAAGACTGAAAGCGTGAGGGCGCTCAGCGCCAAGATGGCCGAATATATCATGGTTGGAACCATTGTAAAAGTGGTATGCTGATAGATGAACGTGACAGTAGGTGATAATATGGAAGATGGATGGTGCTCACAGGGCAGCTGAGAGTCTTACGAAGAAATGTCTTCATGGCAATTGTGCCTGGTATTTATGTTTTGACCGTCAGGGCCAGATGATTCAACCTCCCGTATGAATGTTGACCAGAAATCCCTTTCCATTGCAAAGGAGAAGATCTGCGACATGCTGTCTTTCGGGATGGACTTGCCCCCAGTTGTGTACATCACCACCTTGACTTGCTAGCACACCTCCGCTCAGCCCTGCGTCAGAGACCCTTTTCCGGAAGGCTTTTGCAGATGAGCGGGCCTGCTGTTACAGCTAAACAAATCAGTGAGGAAAATAGGGTGCCAAGACGGCTGCTAGCCATTTGGCCCCCGGAATTGGTCCGGAATGGTTAACCTGAGTCCCTGAACGTCTCATCAACCGTTTGCCAAGATAGGAGGGACCCTTAAAGCCCTGCCTAAATGCGCTGCTCGGTAAGTGAACATACCTCTCATCTGCCGACGTGCATTGCTTTGCTTGACTGACTGACACATTCTGTGACAAGGATGTCGCATCTTGCAGCCAAATGCCCACTTGCAATCTGCGATCTACTGTAGAATGCTGAATATGGCATTAAACCTCATAAGCGGTTCATCTACTCCATACTTGAGGTTGGCCAATTGTCTCACTCAGCCTGAGACAACTACACTTGTTGTCACTTTGGGTTAGAGTGCATAGTGGCGCTGACCGCTGGACCCTGTAGCCGCTGAACTTCAGGACATATCCAACGAGACATATGAATCGTCTTCGGCAGGCGCAAGGTATCATATACCGGAGACTATACGCTCCGGCCAATGTACGCCCTGAATCCTGATTTTCTCATGTAATCTGCCTGAATGTCAGTGTCCAGACTCTCGAGTCTCGAGGACAGGCAGTAGACAAGTGGATCGATTCGCCAAGTCTAGAGCCAGGTGTGTTGGACTTTTCCGGCTTTTCATGCTGTCACCAGATAGGGTCTTGTGCCAAAAGGCATTGCCCTTCATCTCATGGATCAATTATCTGCTATACAGGCCTTGAATAAAAGCTACAAACTACGGACCGCCTTTATTTCTTTGCGAACTTTGACCAAGTCTGGAATGGAAGCATAGCCTGAGATATGAGCTACAGGGTCCTAAGAAAGAAAAGGTAGGCGTTTGTCCAGCCCAAGAGGAAAAGACTTAAGAGTCGAGCTCAGTACCCAGATGGTCCCTGATAGTCCCAGGGTCTTATGGGGTTCCTTCAAAGGACATTTACTTGAAACAACCGAAGCCCTGGGCGCTTGAGGGTACGAGGAGCTGGATCCCCCGACCCGCCAATATGAAGCACGGCCAGCAGCCCTCCTTACTTGGCATATTTGGATAGAGTGATGCTATTCAGGATGTGAAACTCGTTCGAAGAAAACTCACAGTGGACAATCTGGGTAAGTCGATAAGGCACTGAGAACTAGATTTATAAGGAAGACGAATTCCTCTATTCGTTGACCTCAGCAGATTCACCGCGTGTCTGTCTCTACGTTCACTTCTTCTAACATAGCACTGCTTTTGCTTCTTGGGCCGGTCCCCTTCCACTCTTTCTTGTACCAATAGCTCTCTCGGTCTTTTTTCTTCTTGCACTTTTCAAGATGAAGCTATCCCTTCTTACTGCCGCGGCCATTGTGCCATTTGTGTCTGCCCATTATTTCTTTGATGTCCTGGTTATCGATGGCCAGGAGACTAAAAGCAACGAGTTCGTCCGCTCCAACACCCGTCAGGCCAAGTACAACCCGACCAAGTGGGTCAACACTCGCGACGACATGACGCCTGATATGACCGACTTCCGCTGCAACAAAGGTGCTTTTACTTTTGCTGGCCAGACAGGCACGGCCGAGGTCAAAGCCGGCTCCAAGCTTGCGATGAAGCTCGCCGTCGGCGCCACTATGCAGCACCCGGGCCCTGCCTTGGTGTACATGTCCAAGGCTCCAAGCACCGCCCAGAGCTATGAGGGTGATGGCGAATGGTTCAAAATCTACGAAGAGAGCGTCTGCAACAAGAACGCCGACTTCACCAAGGATGCCTGGTGCACCTGGGACAAGGACCGGATTGAGTTTACCGTTCCTGCTGATCTTCCCGATGGAGAGTATCTCATCCGCCCCGAGCACATCGGTATGCGCATCCTTCACCTTTGTCCTCATCCAAGAGCGTCACGAGACTAATGCAAATACAGGTATTCACGGAGCCCACGTTGGAGAAGCCGAGTTCTACTACACGTAAGTCGCAAGGTCGGATTCAGCAGCGTGATTAGATCTCTCTGACCAGACTCCAGCTGTGCTCAAGTCAAGGTTGTCGGCGGCGGCAACGGCACCCCCGGACCCACGGTGAAATTTCCCGGTGCATACAAGAAAGACGACCCCTCCTTCAACTTCAGTATCTGGGGTGGCTACAAGGACTACCCTATGCCTGGTCCTGCTGTCTGGACCGGTGGCTCTAGCTCCAGCTCGGTCTCCAAGGTTGCCAACGTCACTGAGTCCGATGGTGCTTCCCAAACCGGTGCTTCTTCCGCTCAGGAAAGTGCAGACACCTGTGGCTATGACTATAGTCGCCAGCACGCTCGTGACTTCAAGTACTAAACTTGGACTGGCCTTGTCTCTTTCAATTCTACTGCCGAGTTTGGGGATCAGAATTTCCCAGAAGCATGTAACTAGGTGCTCTTCTCTTCGACTTTACACCGTCCTTCATTGATCAATCTACGCTGTGGTGATATCATCTTACCAAAATATATCTCATTTACTTTGACAGAGGTCTAGACACTCACCACACACTAGTCGGAGAGATATAGTCTGGCGATGTGGACCAGCCATGTGCCAGCCGGTGATTCTTCCATGTTATGAGAAAACGACATGAAATGAAGTAAGAATAAGGTATGGACTACCAGTCTACTAGTAGTATAGACTATACTATAGAGGGTGGGTTCCGAGTCTAAAATTTGGTACCGAAACCGCAGAGGTTCGGTCCCAGACCCAGACCGAATGCAACTCTAGTTATTTATCTGTGGTTATAAAAAACAGCAAGATCTTTGCCATTTTGTCAGATACCAGGTGACCAGCCCAGCTCTGGGGTCGCTGTCAGTTATGAGACTATTCGGCTACCTAAGAAGCCTCATTTAGTAGCCACGTGTCAGCTGCAAGAGGATAAAGATAATGAGAAATGTCCAACCTGCAGAGGGTTCACACCACCTGAGACTCCCTGATTGGGGAAGGAGTGGATGCCGAGGGCATGTGTTTGGCGAATCTTTCTCTCATTTCAGCTACTCTCTTTTGTTCCAATCGACCACCCCAAGTATATGATCTAGCTCGGGATATTGCTTTCTCAGCCCAATGGTCGCGTCGTATGAATATCCTAATATATAAACATAAGCATTACTCCACTCCTTCAGGTGGCGTCTGGATCGTACAATTCACCGTTTTGGCAACTTGCCAGGTATACCGAATGTGGAATGCGTGCAACAGCCTCAGCAGTGAGCTGTTGGTTGACGCTCAAATCGAATATGAACCACCTCTTCAGCGGTCGATCGGAATCGAAATCAGCGGGGATGTGAAGGTGGTCGTAACAAGAAGGTTGGAGTTCCGCATGAAACTCCCTACCCAAGACTTGCTTGCAGAACGTCTCTCCAAGAGTGTTGTGGCGCCGTTGAGGGTCACCGGCTATATCGGTAACGCATGTGTATATCATAACTCGCCTTGGGGTATCATCCATGATGGTTGGCCTGAACAGGTAAATCATGAACTGTACGTGCCAACTCAAGGGATGCGACTGGAGCTGATATGTAGTTAACTAAGGTATTAGGTATCGGATTTAGTCATATTCCGCAAGGTTATGATTGGCTATAGCGGCGTGCAACGTAAGTCCGAATCCGACCCAGTGCGGTTCCCTAGGCTACCTTACTGGCTAAAGTATGGGGAGGTGGGTCCGGCAGTTGCCGAACTATAGGTACCCATACTGACAGACGGGAGTATTGATGATTTGCAATCTTTATGGAAGGGCTATAAAGCGGGCTTTATGTCTGAACTTTCCTCTAAGTTTGGTCTCTTGTCTCTCAAACAAAGCTTTCTGCGTCTTGTTCAGTTGGCACACCAACACTTCGTGAGGAGGCGGTAACCAACAGGACTTATAATTGACTCTGGAGGCTGTTTAGTATTATCTTCGTCGTTCAATTGGTTCTTGCTACGATCTACCAGTGGTAAGAGAAATTGAGATAAGTCATCAATTCGTAAAAGCTATCAAGCTATCTGTGGTAGACCTCGTAGAGTCTCCGTGTGCTATTGCACTTCAAATCTCCGCATCAGAAGATTAAATCATTATCCTTCGCTCAGTAAGATTGAGAACTCTATGACTCGACCCATTCGTGTCATAGGCACATAACCTTGGTAGGCTCAAGCCACAGGAGGGATCCTGCCACGGCACTTGCCACGAACACAAGACTGGCTAGGGGGGCAATCCATGTTCATGCCACAACGAGTTTTGACCTCATCGCGTCCCGCCAAGGGATACTCTAAATAAAGTTAGTTATTCCATTAATAGAAATGCAGGCAAATGGATACTCACCGTCACTCTCGGCATTGGCGAAAGGAGGGATCCTACCACGGCACTTGCCACGAACACAGGACTGGCTAGGGGGGCAATCCATGTTCATGCCGCAACGAGTTTTGAACTCATCGCGTTCCTCCAAGAAAGACTCTAAGTACAAAGTTAGTTGAAATTATAAATAGAGACGCAAGTGAAAAATAGATACTCACCGTCAACCTCATCGCTGAAAGGAGGGATTCTGCGACGGCATTCTCCACGAACACAGGACTGGCTAGGGGGACAATCCATATTCATGCGGCAACGAGCCTCTTCCTGAGTGGCTTCTGACGGAAAAAGAAGTTAGCTGAGCTGAACATCCCACCAAAGAGAACAAATACTCACCATCAGCACGGGCAGCGAGGGCACCGGGGGTAACGCAAATGCTGCGGTAGCAGATCTGATGAGGGGGGCACCAGAGGTTGATATTGTTGCAGTGGCGCGATTCAGCCTCCTCAGTGTCGGGGTTGGTTTCTGTAGAATTGAGTTGTGAGTATAGGGCTATACGAAAAAACGAGGGAGACTCACCCTCATCACGCGTGGCAAGCTCAGGAGAGATCCCGACCTCGCATCTTCCAGTATAGCAAAGCTCGTAAGGTCCACAATTATTAATACCGTTGCAGAGGCGAGTGGTAGCATCGTCCTCGTTAGCGTTGAGGGTAGTCACTGAGGCAGGAAAGTTAGTCATGCGTCAAGATGTTAAGGCAGAAAGGCTCTTACCGTCAGCGATGGTAGCAAAGTTTCCAAGGGCTCTGTTGGCAGGAGTAGCATCATCTAGCTTCGTTAGATGCATGACTTCCTGTATGTGAATAGAAGACTCACTGTTGACACCAACCACTCCATTGTTGGCCTCAGAGAGAGCAACGGAAGCTATGAGAGGGGCAAGAAGGAAGGGGATAAGAGCGTGAAGCTTCATCTTAAAGCGAAGAGATGGTACAGCTTAGGATTGCTTAGTGCTCTAATGAAAAAAGGACTTGCTGGAGCAGAAGAAGTAGATGAGGGGAGAGCGGAAGTAGGTGGATGAGAGAAAGAAAGAAGAAGAGATGGATGATGGGGTTTAGGGGGTTTTTATCGACTCAGTAACGCGAAAACAGTGAAGAGGGACACTAATCTCATGAGTAGTGTGAATGTCAGTGAAAATAGGCAGAGACTTTGCGAAGGTACTAGAAGTGAGCAGATGGTAAGGTGAATATTTACTGCTCTATTCTCACTAAAAGCAAGTCTACTGCTATACTTAGGACTCTGAAATATGGCTTAAAACACTTTAACAGCTTGTAAGAAAGCGGAGAAAATGAACCTCAGTATTCTAGTTCTATTTCTCCCCAGGGGCCTAAGAGGTCATCGAATAGCTTTGTCATGAACGGATAAAGGTTTTCCAACAGATGACCTTAGATACAGGAAAGTCAAGTTCCATTCAAATTGTTTTCCAAAAGCAGGTAGATACTCCTAAAGGCGCCACCTTGTAGATCAAGGCAGGAGGTAAGCAGAACTCATAGAAATCTCATCAATTGAGCCCGTGGGAGGAGATTTACTGAATGAAACAGTGCCTCGAAACCTCTTCTACTGCCAGGACTCCCCCTTTCTTTCGAATAACCAGAAACCTGCACATCACGAATCTTTGGCCCAAACAGAACTCATAAACACTGGACGGCAGTGATCCGCTCCTCTCAGTCAGAAAGAGAAAATGAGGTGAATTCAGGCAGCACCTCCATTGTCTAATTCGAGATATGGCCGGGATTGCTCGTGGTTTGCGAGTCCTAGATGTGGAATGCAAAGTAATTCCAGATTTCTCGGGCATCAGAGTAAGACATAGACGCGTCAAGCTTGAGAGACAATAGAAAAGCAAAGCTAACGTCTTTATAGTTCGTTCATAGGTTCCAGATGATGCAACTAGCGACTACTTCCACTGCTTGTCTCTATAATTCCGGCTCAAACGCCATCTTGATCGTTTCCTGAATCAAGGGCATTTCTGTTCAAAGAAGCGCTTGAAGATTGGAAGTGCCCTTTCAGATCATGTCTTTGCTCTCGAGGAAACAGGAAATTTGGGGGCAGTCGACCAGGAAATATGAACGTATTGGCTCCCGCTATAATCCAGTCATGCGAGTCAAGAAGCAACAGCTACTGTCATACAAGCTGGGTCAATTCAAAGGATTGGAATTGCTATCACATTGACGATCATTAGTGCGGAATTTCCACCATTGATTTCTGCTTAACGTAAATCTAAGGGGACTAGGACTTGAAGAGTTTTATGTGCGGAATAGACAAGAAGCAATAGGAGGGTAAAGCCATACGATGAAGCTGATATATTTTCCGCAATCAATGGGCTTTATGGGCTATACCTGACTAGGATCAACTCTCGAAAGTCCACTGACAGTTGATCACCAGAATGTATAAATGGTCAGATGTCAGCAATCTCCCATACACTGATGATACATTGCTAATATGGTCATGCAGTTCTATTTATATAAGCATGAAGAAGTCACTACGATGAATTTATTCTCCATCTACGCTCCTAACACTACGTTCACATGGACCAACATGATCGACAATCAGCATTGACACGTCACACAAATCGTCAACACTTGGCGCCAGCAGGTGGACCTTCTTCAACTATCCTAATTCTCTTCTGCAAATGAAATAACTGCTAAATGAACACTTGACTCGGAATCTTCATCCTTGACCCACTCAACAGGTGCCAATCCTTCGACCCGTCCGCCAAGTGAGCTAATCGTCGTCGATCTAACTACATCGTCCCTTAGATGCCCGATACTAATGTCGCATCCATGCTAGCACGGAGATTTCACCGTTTTTAGAAGGAGAAGAGCAGCTCGATGACCATTGACGATCATAACTCCTCAGCAGAAGTGACAAGGTGTCAGCCTCCTGCGCAAAGTTCTTAATTGCAGGACAACCCCTACAAGTTTATTTTGCAGTCTTACCTCCTTCTACAGATAATCTCGCACGAAGCAGGTCGAAGCGAGTATTGACATCGCCATGGCTCTCACGCCAATCCAAGTCCTCTTAGGACTGATAGCTCTCTATCTTATTAGCAGACTGTTCCTGACAAAAAGTGCCTCCGGGCCTCTCCCGCCTGGTCCTTCTCGAAAGCCGATTGTGGGGAATTTGAGCGATCTGCCATCTCCTGGTGAGCAAGACTGGAAACATTGGCTCAAATACAAGGATTCATACGGTATGACTACGACTCTCTTGAGTGGGTCGACTGGTTTGTAGCGGATTCTTCTGACATTGAACAGGACCGATTAGTTCCATCTCCGTCCCGGGCCAAACCATTATCATCGTCAATGACTCGAAAATCGCTTTCGATCTTCTCGAAAAACGCTCCTCCGTCTACTCTTCGCGGCCGCGCATGGTGTTCGCTAGTAAAATGTGAGCATTGAAATTCCGTCGAACGACTTCAGCTCGCAAATAACGCTCTCAGGGTTGGTTGGGAAAATGGCCTGGCCACACAGACGTACTCGGATCGATTTAGGGCATACCGCAAGGCCATGCACCGTACCATAGGCTCCAAGGTCTCCGTCATGCAATTCAATCCTCTCCAGGAGGTGGAAGTCCGTCGCTTTCTACTGCGCGTACTGAACAATCCGGACGGCTTGATTCAACACATTCGCACGTAAGATATCCTAGTTTTCTAACACAGTACGGATGATGCTAACTCAAGTAGTGAGGCAGGCGCAGTTATCCTGAAGATTGCATACGGGTATACAATTGAGCCTCACAAGGCTGACGCTCTCGTGGATCTGGCCAACGAAGTGCTTGAGCAATTTTCTATTGCCGCGACGCCTGGCACATGGCTTGTTGACACCATCCCAATATGTGAGAGTTCATTGTTTATCTCGCTGCCAAATAGCTGACTGGATAGTAAAACACATTCCGACCTGGTTCCCGGGGGCAGAGTTCAAACGGATCGCGAAGCAATGGAGAAAGATGGTCTTCACCTTGGCTGACAAACCATACGCCTTTGTACACCACCAAATGAGCAACGGCGCCTACAAGCCATCGTACGTCTCTCATCTCATGGAGGAGAGATCACCGGAAACTTTCACCGAAGAGGAAGAACATGTCGTCAAGTGGAGTGCCGCCTCGCTGTATGCAGGTGGAGCTGATACTGTAGGGCCCATTACAGCGAGAATTATTTCTCTGACACTAACGGCTGAATAGACGGTATCCTCTCTAGCTTGCTTCTATCTTGCCATGGCCATATACCCCGAGGTCCAACGCAAAGCGCAGCAGGAGATCGATCGTGTCGTCGGTCCGAACAAGCTGCCAACTTTCGCGGACCGCGAGAGACTTCCTTACATTAATGCGGTTGTCAAGGAGGTGCTGCGTTGGCATCCCGTCGCTCCTATGGGTCTCCCGCACACTACCACGCAAGATGATGTTTACGAGGGATACTTTATCCCCAAGGGATCTATGGTCCTTGCAAATATCTGGTACGTTACGTAAATCCTGAAATGTACTCCATTCATTCTGATGCCAACAGGGGCTTTACCCACGATCCCAACGTTTACCCCGATCCAATGACCTTCAAGCCTGAGCGTTTCCTCGAAATCGACAGCCATACCCCCGAGCTAGACCCCCACACACTATCCTTTGGATTCGGACGTCGTGTTTGTCCAGGAAAACTCCTTGCGGACGCGACTATCTTCCTCAGCGTTGCGCAGTCATTGGCTGTGTTCAACTTTAGGAAGGGCGCAGAAGATATCCAGCCCAAGTTTTTACCCGGTGTTATTAGCCACCCTGCCCCGTACAAGCTATCCATCACGCCTCGGAGCCCAGAACATGAGAAGCTAATACGGTCGGTTGAAGTTGAGCATCCGTGGGAGGAAAGTGATGCTGCTACTTTGGAAAAGGTGGTGTACTAGTCTGCTGTTCATGATCTTTTAGTGCCCTATTTCTGGTCACACTTCGCAATGATGAATGAAACTTATGTCAGGCCTGCATAAGGACCAAGTTGAAGCTAAGAGTAATGAGCTATTTGTCTCGTCCGGCCTCTAATCACCACCAAACAACTAGTGTGTTAATTGACCATAAAATAGCAGTAACGAATGCAGGGATTTTCCCCTCCGATTATTAATAGCAATCCCAGTACCCCCATGGCATCTGTACAACCCTCATCATAGTCTGGTTAAAGTTCCAGCAAATCAAGACAGACCAAAGAGCGACCAGTAAGACCAATCCACAAACCCTGTGCCAGCGTCTCAGCAATGGAGTGCCTGGCTTTCCTCTATTTAATCTAGAAATAATATCCGCCTCTCAATTTGGCCGAGCTGTGATCCATCAGGATCAGTCTGTAGTTCAATGATCCACATCGATTCATCAACCTACTTGTTGCATGCCTCCAACTTCGTCATAAGCGAGTTAGCTTGCCAGCTATCAGACTTGCAATTTACTCTCAAGGTTGTCATTCAGACCCCCGGGCTGCTCGTTCTGGGCCTGTAGATCCTCTATCTTTGTCTTCCGTGCAACAAGATTATCAACGATAGCTGAACCCATCTCGAACATTAGCATCCACTGGACATATAACAATGGGCACCAAAGCTTACCGCGAACAAGCCAGTGTTCATGGTTGTAGACATACACCATGGTCTCTTTGCCGTTTTCACTGAACCGAAATACAAGAGTGGGTCGTCCATTGAGTCTGGCCGTTGAGAGTATAGGTCAACATGGCGATCAATTTCATGGTACTACCGCAGATACGTACCTCGCCGTATACCAGGCTACACCAGTAGTACAGAGAAAGAATGCAGCGATGATGATGATTGAATAGATTACCAACATCAGAAACCACAAGGTCCAGGCGCCAAGGGTGTTTGTGGCCATCCTGCGTGTGTATCTGTAGTGTAGGCAAAGGACTCGATGAATGTGTGTAAACAAGTAATGAAAGATTTGGAAATGATGGTCAGCGTGAGAGTTGAGATACTCGGACTTAGTGATACGGGTGAGAGATATCGAGAGAGAGTGGGTGACTTCTGCGAAGACTTCAAATCAGCTTCTCTTGTTACCTGGACTATTCGAATGAATCACAGATGGGGAACTCACAAATTGCTTACAGCGTGGGGAAAGGGCAACCGTCGACCATTTTGTGGTAGAGCCCAGCACCCGATACTGAGAAGAGCTCATTATTGTTGATGAAGCGGTGCATTTAGAAAAGAAGAAAAAAAGAAGGCTCTTCTGCTCGTTGTCAGATTCCGTGCAAGCAGTAGTAAACCTCTGTTACTCTCAAATCCCAGCCCTGTTCGGTTTGATAGGAAGGCATGGGAGACTCCAGACTGGTCAGAATGCTTTGACTGTGGCCACATAAAATTGGGTCGGAAAATTCCATGAAACCATGTATTTTTTATACCCGAGATACTATCCACAAGGAGAAGACCTGAGCAATGTGAATTTGCAGGGGATTTGTTTGGCTTGCCTACGAGCAGTGGTGTCTCACAGCAGAAGGACTCGAATAATCATGTGATGCCATACTGATTGCACCTCACTGCCTATTTCTTGACACTCAACTTATTGTATCATGTCGCTCAGTGATGCTCTCATCTGTTTAAGCAATTTTGCACTTCTATGTCCTTCGAGTTTAATATGGCTGGGAGCATTCTGTGAGTATCGGATCCCATCAGTTTTCAGTGTGATCATCTCGAAGTTGAGATTCATGTACTTAGAGGTCCAAGGCAAGTGCCAGCAACTTGGGTCCTCGAACACTTCGTTGTACGATTATGAATCAAGCTAATACTCATACTAGCAAATGTGCAGAAAAGACAAATACCTCTATGATCACTGGTCCGAAAACGAGCTGTGCAATTATTGAGAAAGCCTCCTTTCCTTTTGAAGCCGCCAACTATGCCCAAAAATGAACACCATCCATGCTAACGGGCTCGAACTGATGTACAAAAAGGCAAGCAGTGTCCCTGTCCAGCCTATATTGATTCGATCGATAAGCGGTACGGCAGCGGCAGTCGCACCAGCTCCAAACAAGCATCGGAAAAAGTTTGTCGCAGCGGTGGCAGTAGCTGGCTTTTCAGCATGACAGTCGATGATCAATGTCGTCAAAGTACTGGTAACCCCGGATAATGCATGAGCCACCAAGAACAACATGATGAGCGGCACAGCCACCTGAACTTCAAAGTTGAGAACCCAGGCATACACAACAATGAACACGGAAGCGAAGTATATCAGTGGGAGAGTGATCTGAAGTCTGGCCTTCTCCAAGGGAAAACTCGTAAGTTTGAGTTCTCTCTTGTCATGGATATCAAGTCCGACATGATGCGCAAGACGTCGAAAATTCCAGTTCATCAAGGTTCCGGCTGTCCATCGCGAGGTCAGGCTTCCGGCTCCGTATGATAGATAACATAACCCAATCTGCAGGGCATTGAAACCATAGTGCCTTCCCAGCTCAAAGGGAAGGGTCGTCGTGATGGAAAGATAACCCGCATATATGATGGCGCTGAAAAGGATAGTGCATGCAGCTTCTTTGTCCCAGACCAGTTTGAGGGTATTCCAAGGGCTCGGACGCTGCTTGAAGGTGGTTATTGTCTGGTATTGAGGAGGCGTTGACTGGCGACCTGGAAACAGGACGTGACTCAATGGATAGTTCCATTTCTGCGGGGCGATGCTGCCATTCCCTACGACGGCACGGCAAGTTTCAGGCAGCAGTGTGACGACCAACAGGAGCAAAAACCCAGCAAAGATCGTCAAAAACCAGAATGCACTCCGCCAGCCAAAGCAGTGCGTGAGGATTCCTCCTACTACTGGCCCAAGAGCAGGGCCAACGGTCGCTCCTAGCACTGTGTATGCCATATATTTCCCGCGCTCCGCACCCGATACCACATCAGCTGTCGTTGCAGTGCCCACGATGACCACCGTGCTGCTGAAAATACTTTGGAGACATCGAAGTAGGATGAGTGCAAGAAAGCTTGTTTGGACGGCCAGGCCGACATTTATTCCAATATACAGGATCAAGCTGATCATGAGGGTAGCTCGACGACCCGTCTGATCTGACAAGCTAGCTGTTACCAACGGTGCGACTCCTTGAAAGACCTATGCTTTGACTCAGCCTGCTGTCATTGGCTTGAAAAGGAACGCAAAGACTCACCTTGAAGGAAGTGACTGTAAGATTAATCATGTTGTTCGACACATGAAGATCCCGCGCCACTTCTTCAATACCTGGGTAATAGATGCTGGCAGAGAGCGGGGACAAAAAAGTTGCCAGAGAAGCGATCGAGACGGTCAAAAGCTTTTCTTTCTCTGATAGCACACTATAAAATGGCCCTGCAGATTCTGACTCGGCCCCTATTTCTGTCTCACACAATATCGGTAGCTGCTTCTCGGCCGGAATCTGGCTCACTATATCTTGCTTCGAAGGTATGGGACCTAAATGCTTTCCGTCCGTCATCATGCTCTGAGGCAGATATCCTGCTCTGAGAGAACTAAACGGCTTATAATCAAGCTTTCAGGCTTTCTTCTTAGATACCCTCTATAGGAGCCCCAAATAGCTGGATCATTTTGCCATGCAGTGCTGAAAATCTGGATGTCCTCGAATATTGAGTTAAGTCGGTTCCTCTCTGCGCACCTTTGGGGATTGGCCAAATCATTCTTATACTAGTCGTCACGAGTGGTGCGATGCTGAATTTGCCTCCTGCTCATACCGGGATTGGCCATGGAATGTATGAAGGCGAGAAGCGCAGGATTACAACCGCCGACCCGGCTATCAGGCCAGAGAGCCTTGCCTGTGTTCAGCTTTACCGGGTCACAAAGACGCATCATTGCATCAAGTGGGAGTACGCACACAAGCACATTCCAGATTGCCCCATTGTCGAGATCACCTTCGGTGCTTAGTAGTGCTAAACTAGTAACTATATCAAAGTGCTTACATGATACAGGTACCCCTTGCTTCCGAAGAAACAGTCTGTACAACCCTTCAATGAAAACGACAGCTTATTTGTGGCCCCTCGACTTGCAACATTCTGATTTGCATACAGACGGCTCTCACCCTGCGGATGTGTTACGTTCCTTCTTGAAAAAGGTCCGATCTAGGTCCGAGTATCAGACAAACTGCGACGAGGCTTGGAAGACTTGGAGAACTAAATGGAAGGGCAGGATGAAGAAAATTGGAAGATCGACGTACGTTACATGCTTGTAGGCCCCTTACATGGCCAACACTGTATGGTGAGTCGGTGATGGTACTCACCCAAATGGCCACACCTTTTCCTCTCTTCCTCGCTAAGGACAGCCCTAGCCATTTCCACAATGTTGTATGGTGTCCTCTCCAATTGGAGCGTACTAAACTCTAGAGCAGGCTTGATTCGCTCAATCTTCGTGAAGCTTTTCTATCAGGGGAATTACCTGTTACCTGTAATTCACCTGCATTGTGTGCTGCCTTGAACTTTAATGCTCCTGCGGATGTAAGGGGGGCTTTAAATTCCCGAACATGGACATGAAACAAACTATTGGATGGTTATCCGTCACTCCCTGCATTGCTGCAGGGCCTATGGTCATCAAGTACTTATCTAGGCCACCGAACTGGAAGCCCCATTGTTCACGAAAGCTTCTATAGGTACCAGTGCCGTCTGTTATTGGAACAAGCACATGCTCTCATACCGGAAAGGTTTTTTCAGACGGCTTTGAGAAAGGCCTACTGGAAAGGGCAGCTGTTACGAATTAAGTTGGAACTAGATAGTCCTCATTCCCATGGTGGCCGCTAGAATGTCTGACATGTATAAGCCAGTTGCGACGCCATCCAGCCTCCTCAATCAGAATTGCCTATGGCTCGATCACTATGGCTGATTTCACTCCGCAGAGTACAATATGTCTCCTACTCTTTCAAGTATTAAGCATTGCCTTCGCCCCTGCGACATCATGGGACCCTCCCACAGCAGAAAATTGGTCTATACAACGAAAATGATTTCAGATTCACTCAATACATGGATAAGAGAGACCTGACATGCTATTAAGTTTTAGATCCCTCTGGAAGAATTAAGGTCAGCTTAAGCATGTGAAATAGACTGCCGTCTGGACCTGAATTGCGTTTCACTAGAGCAGACCGGATCATGCAGTGAACTGTCAGTAGGAAACACAAGCTTCATATGAAAATTCCACTGGGGTTGTTTCACAGAGTACAGCAGCAGCAAAGTGACACATCAACACGTCAAGCCCCGATCTACGCGCTGTTTTTGTCCCCTCTCGAGGAGATCCAGCTCAGCAAGCAACGCACAAGCTGCAATGATTCTAAAGCTCTTGAGCTCGCCATAGTCCTTTCTACGACGATACGTGCTATCATTATTCTGTTCTCCGGCAACTTGGAAACACGCAAGGCAGAGTTCTAACGTCTCTGTGCAGGATTCATGGTTTGTACGCGGGGTTTCCACCTTGCGATGTCTATGCATCTGGTCCGTGATCCACGATGCAATACGCTCAAACTCATCAGCCAGTTTTTGCGATTGATCGCGCTGTCGACGAGTTTGCACGCCGGACTTGTTAATGACAGAACCAATCAAGACCTCTAGCTCGCTAAGCGGCTTGACTGGATGGTCGGAGTAGTTGTTTCTTGCGGAAAAGATTGCGTCCTCGTATCTGGACGTGGGTCAGTAATTGTATGGGATTGCGAACGAAAGGTGGTCTTACGCCAACCGGATTCGCTGAGCTTCGTCTATCCAACGCTCGCATGAAATTGGCGAAAATACATCGCACCGCCTGGTGGTTGACCAAATAAATTCGTCCCAGAATAAGTCTTCGTCCGGAGCTGTTTCTGAATGGATTTCATCGAACCAGATTTTTCGCTCGTCTATCGCTCGGTACAGCTTTCCAAGGACCTTTTCGGATTTGTAGTACTTGCGTGGTGGCTCGAGGTCATCGTCTTCATCATATGTGGTCTGCAAGACATATCGATCCATGTAAATGTCTGATTTCGCATAGATGTGCGTCTGAGGCCCTGGAGCTAAGCTGCATATCCACATTATCACTGAGTATGATGCTCGGAATGTTCCACCAGAAAGGTGAAAAGGGAGAAGACGAAGGGGGGGTCTGTCAGAAGCTTACAAGTCTGGCCTGAAGTTGTTCGCTTTTGGAAGCTCATTCAACTCTACTGGAATCCCCGTCTTCGAAAAATCCACCGCCGTCGAATGTAACTGCGCAAGCTTTTTACAATCCGGGTGAGACGTGCCTTCATCCTTCTGGTCCGCCAGGATCATGTGCCTTGTAGCGATAACTCCTAGATGATCGGTCCTCATGAAATCGATAAAAAAGTTAGCCATATCATCGGCCGTGACAAGACGGCCTATGTTGAGAGGCTCGACGCGGGGGTAGTCAGCAGGCTCGAATGTACGTTTCGGTCGGGACTCCGGATCCCAGATAATGTTGTAGATATCGCCGTCGAGATCTCCTCCACTCAGTTTACTTGGAAGGTCACGGTCTCCCATCGCACTAAAGACGATACAGTTTCGATGTTGTCTTAATGGATGGTTCACGGGTGGAAGTACCTGGTAAGCCTGCTGTATATCTCCGTTATGGAGAGCCGGCGAGCGCGTTACCAGAAGCCTTCCAGGTGGTGGTGGTGGCTCAAACCGTCCTTCTACGGTATCAAACGTCACGTACACCTCGTCGCTCTGCAAGAACCCGGTCTCGTCCACGATACCGAAAAGTGTTATTCCCTTTTTTACAGGAATGCGGGCCCTGTGCTTCAGCAGACGCACTTCACGGAGTACCACCGCTTCGACTAACGAGCGCAGAAAAGGGTCCTTTTTGTAGTCAATCCGAAGGAGGTGAGCTTGACGAAACAGTCTAAAGAGCCCGAAACAGTACCCGATGGCCTGTCTTTTAATGAACACAGCAGTGTTATGCGCGCTTGCGGTGATCCTCCGAAGGTACTGCAGTTGAGTAGTCTGAAGATTGAAAAACCAATCCTCCGCAACTCCCATATCCTCCAGGATTTTAATCATTTGTCGGTTTAGGACAAGTGGGATTGGTTTGGCGGCCATGTCGCAGATCTCCAAGTCACTCATATCACCATCAAATTTGATCATTGATGGTCGAACCTGTATGACAGAGCCAGGAAGTCTGCTATCAACAGCTATCATGCCCTTGGATCCTCCTAGGCGAATTTGGAAGCAGGTAGGCTTTCCCTTCTTGGAGGGTATATTTGACCATATCTTATCGAGGACGTCGACAGAAAGAGACCCAACTCCATCGCTAAATACTCTTGAGCCATCTTTCGATACCATGTCTGGCACTTCCACTATATTGATGTCATTTTCCTCGATTGGGACGGCAAACGGCGTCTCTGAAAATGCTTGCCCAATACGTGCGGCACACCGAGCCGGAGAGGTTATCTTGGAAAAGTCACCAAGAGCTTTGATGATGCTGAAATACGTCTGAAAGTCGCCATTTTCGTCGAAGAAAGGGGAAGAAAACTATTAGACAGGAGCCACATTAGCTAAGATGCTTTTGAAGCATAAGCTGATTGCACTTGCCCACACTGAATGCGATCTGAGAGAAGAATGGGACCATCCAAGAAAAGAGTAGGTCCGGCCTGCAATCTGGATTCCACGAGTGAGGACATTCTTGAATCGAGAAAACACATCATCAAAGTTGACCTTGGAGTTAAAATATAGATCACCTCCCTCTTCGTCGCAGAATTGAACTCGAATGAAATTGTCGTGATGGTTTGGAAACCGCCGGAGAATGCGGTTGAAAGGCTCGGGTTCTGGGCCATGGAGGGTAACCCGCGTTGGGGTTACCATTACCCTGTGAATCAGCGCTAGATTCTGGGTTGGGCCCAAGACACCTTGTCCCTGCACGAGGCCCAGTTGTATATCCTTCTCATTCTGGCGAAGTGCGGCCATCAAAGATCCAACTTCAAGGTTCGTGGGATCTTCATGGGGAAACGGCCAGGGTATCATGTCAAAGAGTTTTCGAATAGCCGGGACAGATATAAGTGGTCGGCCTGCCTTTTTGTTTGCCCTGTATTCTTTCCAAAGCTCATTTGCCAGATTAGTTACTGTCTGTGGCAAGAGATACCCGTTATAGACAAGCGCTTGGAGCTGGCAGAGGACGCCAAAAGGGAGTAAGTTCTCCCTGGTATAAGAGGCGAGTTGATTCCTGAGGAGCCTCATATATTCTTCGAAAGTCGCCCGGTAGGATGTTCCTCGAGCGCTCAGATCGTAGTGTATAATCGTTACCTCCCAGTCCTTCAGTTCTTGGATCGCCGCAAGGAGGTCAATTGGGGAGACTCTGAACTGGTACTCCAAGCATTGCCCAACAACCTCCGCATGCCGCTGGTCCAGTGAGCACTTGCGTAATCGTGTAGGTGCCGAGCCATTTGCAACACGGTGAGTGTTGATGCTTAGATTATGTACCTTCGTCATCAGAATATCAACAGAAGTTTCAACCGAAAAGAAGTATGGGACCGTGGAAAGAGTCAACGTCAAATCTCCATTACGGGACCAGATGAGACTGACGACTGTACTGAGAGGAATTCGAATGAGGCGATTAGTCCTTAACTTGACAATAATCACACGCTTCTTGAATTTCATGATACCCGTATCTTGAAATTGCACTTCAGGGACGTAGGCCAGTTGATCTCCAGAGAACTCGCAGTAACCACAACTAAACCCCTGCAGACCAAGAGAGACGGACATCTCTTCCTCATATTTGTGTATGCTATCCTTCGTACGTTGCTCAGCCGTATGCTCTAAGCTACGAAGGGCAAACTCTTGGGGTGGGCGCTTGCTTCGAGCGCAGAAAACATCAGTGCCCATCAGTTGCAGCTTGGACTTGAGGCGCGGTCGCCCACGAGAGCCTATAGCCTGAGGAAGCTCTTCCTGACCATGAGCGAGGATAAATCTCTCACCATCCTTGCGCTGAAGAAAGGTAACATGCCCGAATTGTTTTCTCTTTGGCTTCTCACAGAGATAGTCGACGATTCCTAATCGCTTGACGAAAGGTTCAAGCTGCTTTTTTAGAGCTTCGTCCGTCAGATGACTGGGGAGATTGTGAAGGAAAACTTCCATGTTGATCGACCTGTTGAACTATACGAGGGAACGACAAACATAGATGAAGGAACTGCGACATTGACTGCGATGATGGTGAAGGTTCAGGAGAAGAGGAGTGCGAGGGGGAAAGGTGCAATGGCAGTGGCTTAGTGAGGGGAAGCAAACAGAAGCAGGCCAACTCAAACGGAGCTCTCGACACATCAACAAACCTCGACTCTCGCCCACTTGCTCTCTCCGTAAGGGGACACTTGAGAAAGAGCGGATCGAGTGAGCTTCTGTTCAACCAAACTCATGCCCCGAACCCGTTCACAAAAGATGCTAACAGATAATAAAAACCGAATTTGCTTCATGATCGCGCCGACTCCGCGACTTGATCTGTAACAGACAAGCAAACACCTCCCGAAGGAGCAAGAATCGAGAAAATTATGAAAGCATGAATCGCTTCATGTTCAGAGTTAGTACTTTCGCATTCCCGATTAGAGACAAGCAGCATCACTCCGCTTCAAACAAGGAGCATTGCATCATCTCTATCCCTTTAATTTTTTGTCGCGTCTGATGTCTGGATATCTGCTGATTGTCTCTCCATGTCTTTCCAGTGGCAGTGTTTTGACTTGATACACTTGATTCTCGCAAGGTTTGGGCTACGTGCAGCAAACATATCATTGATCACCTTTTGACAATGGTCATATCGAGCGCGATACAATGCGTTTACTCCACATAGGACGGATAGAAATAATATTTTCTCTGGAGAAAGCGAGAAGAATCTTCCCAGGAAGGTCTTCACTCCTGTCGTCCACATGAGCGGCACCAGAGGTGGCTGATTCGGAACGCTCTACAACTTACTATATAGCGGTGCAATGATCAATCACACTGAGGAATGCGAGTTTACTCACATGTGGTTTCTTTTTCCTCGCCAGTCATCTCCTACTTAGGACTGGGCTGGAATGCCGCGGCTATTCTCCAACAGGGGCGGCGATACTGAATTGGTTTGCTGATTTTCGAATTTACAACTTATATTGCGTTTCATGAAATGCTGGCTGGCAACACAGGTCAAGATTGCGCCTCTAGGGCTGCATGTACATACAAGAGCCCAGAACCCACTGTAGCAATGCGGTTAACTGCCATTGTCCTCATAGTCAGTGGGAAAGACTTCCTCAGCGGGCACTTTCCGTTTGGGCACATTTAGTGGAGAGCTCGAGGGACTCTGGTCAGTAGACAGACGCTGAGTTCAGGCAGAAGATCTGGATTGCAGCCTTTCTACAAAAATAAGAGTGTGATGTGTCTGGGATATAGGCAAGAACTTTCTCGAGAAACAATAGAAGGGTGATATAAACTACATCAATCCAATAAATGCGAGTTTTGGGATGAGAACTCAGTAGAATGGATCATGTTGGCGTTTTATATCATCGATGTCCTATCATCGACAGATCATTTAGTTGTGAGAGCCCAGAGCAAATTGTCATGGACCTGGCTGTTCCATCAAAATATACTCATTTAGCCCGAAGATAGTGACCAACTCTTCATGGATGACCAGGACGAGATTATCTAGTATAAAGAAGCGGCTTCCTTTCCTGCTGCATCTTTCCTCTTTACTATTGTAGAAATTTCTAGCCGTCATGCAGGATTCATCAGTAGTATACTTCTGCTCTCTGAGCAAATACTTTCTATTGTGATGTGTTGAGGCAATATAAATATCATTGTTGTTGAATACTGAGGGTTGAGCAACACCAGCCGCGTCAGGGTGCAAGTGAGCCATGGTTGATGGTCAAGCATCATCGTCTAGTGTAAACGGGCTTCACCCATCCAACATTTTCTTCTTTCTTACATGCCACCCCTGCCCCTCAAAATGGCTTCAAAGCTGGCCCCCGAGATCATAATTCAGATCTTGAAAAGCTGCGAGACCTTGGAAGAAGTTGTGGTCTGCGCTTCAGCATGCAAGCGGTTCCATGATGTGTGGTTGTGCCATGCTTCTCAGATCACATGGACTGTTGGGCAGAAGCAGATTCTGGCATTCGATGATGCCTTGATGGCGGTAAGTGTTGTCAAACTTGTAGAAGATATCAAGAATGACAAATGACTCTGCAGGTGCGAGCGACAGAAATCGTGCTCGAAAGCTCGCAGAAAGAAGAATTACCCCCAGATCCGTTTCCACTTTCCACCTTGAGTGGTGACATTTACAAGCCGTCGCTCAGCGAATTCCAGCAGGTGCGCGACTATGAGCATCTGGCCAAGTGTGCCGAACACATCTATTTGGAAGATCAGGAAGACTTGAAGAATGAAATTGAAGGTGAAGATCCAGACGGTCCCACACTGTGGGTTCTATGGAGAGAGCGATTTCACAGTTCCATCTACAGAGTCCTCCTGGGAGGTGCCGTTCTCTATCGCGCATACCAAGAACCGATGTACTCGGCAGCAGACTGGGGAATACCGAATTTTCTGGAGAAGTACGTTGATTTTTTGGCATCCGATGACATGTCGAGCGAACCAGTGGGTGGAGACGAGCTCGATTATCTCATGACCTTTACCCCCTACAATCTTGGAGACAGCGGAAGCATTCATGGCGCCTTCAAGGCTCTGGCAGAGCTTCTTGTTCAGCAAGGCAAAAAGCGCGCGCACCAGCAAAAGCTTCCTGCGCAAACCACAAAAGTCCTTCCCTCCTTCGCAACGCCTCAAGGCCTCAGTTCCTCGGAGGCAGCTGTTCTGTTCATCGAATTAAGTCAGCTGCTCTTTGCCATGGAGGTTCTGACTGGCGTTCAGGCTGCGACACCCATCATTGTCAATGGGAATGGCTCCGAAGATCATGGAAGAACAGTATTTGCACCAGAATTTCTTTACAACCCTGCCAGAACGATTCCCGTTGTGTTATTCGGGAACTTTTTTCTGGAGTATATCTCAACTCCCGCGGTGGCAGCCGATGCAGTGAACTCTCATCTCGTCGCCAGTCCTGTTTATCGTCCATCACAGACAAGATCAGGGCTTGGTTTTCAGTATATCTACCAGTTCCTGCATGCTCTGCACCGAATGGCGGGCCGTGACAATGAATTCTCCTCTCAGAACCCAGCGCCATATCCCCACCTTCAATTCTTCCAGTACATGTTTGGTGAGTATCTGGGTCTCCGGTTCGTTGACAGTGAGTTTGACTGTCGTTACGACGAGTTCGCGAAGGATGGTTTCCTCTTCGCAGAACGAGCTGATTTTCTCGCTACCTCTTGGTATACTGAGACAAGTGGTATGGCAGCCCTAGCTGCATTATTTGAGCCAGTCGCTTCAACTACTGGAAAGACTTGAGGATCTTGGTCTAGCCTGCGATATTGCTATGTTTGCTTCAAGCTCGACCAGCAGCTAAATACCTTTGGTAGCATATTTGCTTGTTCAATTGGCTATCAGTGAATTAAAAAATCTAGTTCGTTTTGAGTGCGGAACAAGTGAAATTATCGTAGACGGACATCGATGGCAATGAGGATACTTCTGATCCTTGGTTGGCTCTACCACATAATGACATAGCTATGATACTCTTTTCGAAGAACACAACCACACTTATAGTTAATCTACGGCTGCCATTTCATTCACTAGAAAGTGCTGATGCAGATGCTCCCTTGACCCATCCAAGACATGTCAACCCACCTGGATACACCTGCCCGCATGGCCGAACTGGAACCCCAAAACACCTCCAACTCCACCCCAAACACCATCTACTCCCAACCGCACCGCAACCAAACCTACTCCAGCACCAATAACCCCCCATCCGAAGAACTCCCCCGCCGATCCCTCAAGCCAGGCCTCTACGTCCCCACCCTCGCCTTCTTCTCCCCCGAAACCGAAGAGCTCGACGAGTCCACAACCGCCCAGCACGCCGTGCGCATGGCCAAAGCAGGGGTCATGGGCCTCATCACCCAAGGCACATACGGGGAAGCCGCACACCTCTCACACACAGAACGGGGCCGCATCACTCGCACCACCCGGCACGCCGTCGCGGCAGCGGGGTACCCGCAGCTCCCGCTGATCGTGGGATGCGGCGCGCCGTCCACCAGCGAGACGATCGAGCTGTGCCAGGACGCGTTCGAGGCCGGGGGCGATTACGCGCTCGTCCTGCCTCCGTCTACCTACAAGGCGCAGTACACGCTTCCGAGTCTCAAGACGTATTTCGAGGACGTCGCTGGTGCGTCGCCCATCCCCGTGCTGCTGTACAACTACCCCGCCGTGACGGGCGTGGACCTCGACGCGGAGACCATCGCTTCTCTGGCGCAGCACCCGAATATCGTCGGGTGTAAGCTCACCTGCAACGACATGGGGAAGCTGAACCGGATCGTGGCGGCTGTGCAGCCTGCGACGGCTGCTGATCGTGGTTCGGGGTTTATGTGCTTTGGGGGCTCGGCGGATGCGACTCTGCAGGCGTTGGTGGGGGGTGGGTCGGGCGTGGTTGCGGGATTGGCGAATGTTGCGCCTAAGGCGTGCGTGAGGCTGGTCGAGTTGTATCATTTGGGGGAGGTTGAGGAAGCGAGAAGGCTTCAGGGGGTGGTTGCGAGGGCGGATCGAGTGGCTACGGAGGGCGGGGTGGGTGCCGTCAAGAGTGGATTGAGAGCGTGGTTTGGTTATGGAGGGTTTGCACGGAGGCCATTGCGGGGGACGGAAGCAGAGGAAAAGAGGGAGAGTGATGCAGAGGGGTTGAAGGAGGTGGTGGAGCTGGAGAAGCGGCTGTAGTGAATCTGAAGAGGAACAATCTTATGTTGATGTGTTTCTTATGAGCAAATGTAGCCAGACTTAGGGCTCGAAATGCCGCCCGAAAACCCGGGGGTGGTGGTCCGGGTCCGAAGGCACTACTGCCCCGATCAAGGTTTACGGTCGAACTGTTCATGATCTCGATCTTGAAAATTCCGGAGATAAAATAGAGAGAATTGTTTGACTAGATCGCGTGTGCACTTTTCGTGGTGCATGTTCAATAGGAACCCTTGAGTATTACGGTGGAGGATGGCAACGGCAGCAACGTAGTACTTTCAGCCCTTCCTCGGACTACCACGCCACAAGTATGCATGAATATGAAGAGAGATTCTCCGGCCTGAAACGGCGACATCTTGTCAATTATCTTCCCTCCTAATGAAGTTCGCCAAACTTGCCCACAGAAGGTATTAGGGATGGGACTTCCTTCAGTCGCACTTGAAAATGGGCCATCTCGACCTGAATGCGCATTCTCAGTCAGTTCCAGCATTTGTAATAAGGGCGGACATTCTGCTGGTGGACTTGACGCAATAGAGTCAAGCAGTAGCTATGAGATGTGGACGCTGATGGGTGCCGGATCTGGTGCGGAGAGATCCTCGAGTATTGCATCATTATTGTTATTAATGAGAGCTCGTCCATTGAGACATTTCTAGGAAACCAAGCTCACTTCATCTCAACATCTCGTTTCATCACAAGCCCTGGGTGCGTTCTGTGTTTATGTTATACAGGTAGCATCGGTTGCTCCCTGCTCCAGCCCCTGTGTCTGTTTTGCTGTGATAGTCACTGCCCGTCTTCCCGCCGTCAACGGCTTAAAGGCGACCTTTATATATGTAATTCCATTTGAAGCTTTCGAATATGGCCCAACATGCGTTTTATGCATCGCTTGCCTGATGATTGGCCCCATGCGCGGAAACATTTTCGGTTGCCGAGAAAAAGTCCCCGAGCTGACAGGTACTTTGGCCAAACATTGTGTCAAGCTGCGGCACTTGCCCCAAGCCTACAGCAAAACCGTACGGTATACGTTCCAGGAGTCTTGTCTCGCAAGCGCTTCAGGCTGACTGGCGGTCGCAGGTTACCTTGCTTGGACGCAAGTATTCCCTGTAGGCGCGCAGGTAGCCAGTTCAGTTGCGCTTGGCGACCTTGAGATGGCAGAGATGTGTCACTCCGACAGTTGAGATGAGACATTCGTAGTCAATTGTGGGGGACATGGAGTCAGTCAAGAAAGTTCGAAGCCGTCGCGATCCTGCTATTGATACCATGCGATTGTACGGTCCTTCAGACCGGTCATGGATGCTTATTGAACGTCTTTTCAATCCGAGAATGAAATGCATTACTTTCTTGCGGGCGGCGAAGAGGTCTCTATACGATCGATCGTCTTTTGTGCCCATTCAACCTTGATGAACTACGCGAGGCGTACATCGCAGACATCATCCTGCGTAGAACATGTCTTCGATGGAAGTTGTGATCAAGGTGAAACAACAAATGGGGCCATTTTTTCGCAAGAGGATGGCCAATTGAACCTTCTCCGGTTCCTGGCTATGCATGTGCGGGAGACCATGACCGGAATCGAATCTAGTCTAAGCTTGTCGCAGAATTTGTGCTTAGCTTGGGAAGGGAGTCTATTAGACAGTTAGACTAGTGCTCGGGGAAGCTAAAAGCATGAAGATGCAGCGGGTCATGTCCGATTCATGCAGCTAGAGTGCTAGATGCTCGCTAATGCGACGTTTTTTTCCCGAGCTCTCGAATTTGACAGTGCAGGGTAAAATTGAGGCAAGAGAGAAAAGCAATTGGACTGGCAGCTCAAGGGTTATGACATACCAAGAACAGAGAGCAGTAAGCCGTCTATATCTTCCTGCTGTATAATCATTCATCAGCAGTGCACCTGGGAAAGATGGCTATAGCCTATATGATATGGTACTACGGATATCAGCATGTGAATTGTGGACTGAGAGTCACCACTCACCACTGACCAGGTTTGATTCTAGACCTAAGGTAGGGCTCTAGTAGTGGGGTATGTGGGCTACTACAGCACTCTAGGATGGGTTAGTCGTAGGCCTAGATAGTCTAGATATCTAGTGCCTGAAAATTTGAGAAACATTCAGCAAAATGAGAAGAAAGCTACAAGATTCTCTCATTCATAATATCCAAATGTCAAGCAAGACTCTTCACTCCTTGTATATCCAAGGGGTAGTCCTGGATCATGGGACAATACAATAGAATGGGTTTATGACATGACACCTTTGAAAGAGCATGGTACAATGTCACCGACCCCACAATCCAGAACAAAGAATACAACATACATCAAAAAGAACGCGACAGGGCAAACAAACAAGGAGAGGAATGCAGTCTAACCTTGAAATTAGTACTACTAGTACCTATGTATTCATATAAACCACGAAAATATTAAACCAGTATGCAACATGCCAACGGACCACCGCCGTTATTCCTTAAACTACCTTAGCTTAGGGAACGATAACGCCACCATCGGACCGGCCGGTCAGAGACCCGCGGACATTCGTTGCTACTACGGAGTTTGGCAGTAGTACGGAAATGCGTCAGTCTTTTCGCCAGGAACTCCATTCCTCTTTCAACAACCCCCCTTCTTACTCCTCCCTTCCTGAAATACATCTCCATTGTCGCGTCTCTTTTCATCTCGTTATCCTTCTCCTTCGGAAAGTCATATTCTACACAACCTACCTTCTGCTCTGTCCACATCCGATGCTGTGCTTGGTAACTGCCACACCTCGGTAGGCCTCGTCAGACTTACTCAATCAGCGTCATCTGTCTCTGTCTACGGATAATCGCGCCACTGAGCGCGTCGCAAAGGCTACAGCAATCATGGGCCTCTCCAAAACGAATAGAATTCTGATCTTGCTGGTTATCGATACCGCTTTTTTCCTCCTAGAATTAATAGCCGGTCTGTTTGCTCTCATCACCATGCGCAAGATGTGGATTCCGACTAATGCCATTGATAGGTTATGCTGTTCATTCGCTCGCTCTCGTGGCTGACTCATTTCATATGGTGAGCCGTTGATGAAGAGACTACCTGAGATTTGAATCACGTACTGACATTTGCAAAGTTGAATGATGTCATATCGTTACTGGTCGGATTATGGGCTGTCAAGGTTGCCAATCAGGAAACCAAGTCGAAGATGTACACCTACGGAGTAAGATTTCCCCATATCTTTCACCTATGCGATCCGATCAACAAGAGCGAAGCTGATCTTCTCCTCTACAACAGTGGCAACGTGCGGAAACTCTCGGCGCCTTGGTGAACGGGGTCTTCCTCGTCGCCCTGTGTTTGTCCATTTTCCTCGAAGCAATCCAGAGACTCGTCGAGCCGCAAGAAGTGAAAAATCCGAAGTTGGTCTGCATTGTTGGGTGCTTGGGCCTGTTATCGAACATACTTGGTCTAGTCCTCTTTCATGACCACTCGCACGGTCATGGACATGGAGACGACCATTCGAATGAGGATCTCGAAGATGTCGATGCGGCGGAACAAGGGCTTGGTCATAATCATGGAGAAACTACTCTGGCGGATAAACGGGCCTCTACAGCTACCGTAATCAGTCCCCATCCACTATCTGCGCTCGTCTGGCTAACATATGTAAAAGCGCGAGGATGCAAACGCTGGTACCGAACCATCTTCTCCCTTCACACGAAGGCGCCGGACTCTGGACACCCAACGCAGTTCCCGTCGGTACAGCACTGGAACCGGACGCGGTTTCTTGGATGTTGAAGACATTCAGGTTCACCCAGCTACGATGAGACAGGAAATCATTGCTGCCAGTCGGAATCGCTTCGATGACGTGTCTTCCGAGTCGGACAGTGACCAGCGAGAAAGCGACCAAGGGGGGAATGATCAGCCGTCAGAGCGAACGAATCTCCTTGGCAGCAAGGACAGAGCGACCAACTACACCGATGAGAGCGATACAGCTGGCAATCGGCTAGAACCTGCAGCTGATGACGACGTCCACAAGTTCCACAACCACGCACAACCAAAGGCCAAGGAAGGCAAACATGGTCATGCACATGGACATGGACACGATCTCAACATGCGTGGGGTCTTCCTTCACGTCATGGGCGATGCGCTCGGGAATATCGGTGTCATAGTTTCGGCTTTAATCATTTGGCTGACCGACTACTCATGGAGGTTCTACGTCGATCCTGGTATATCTCTGGTGATCACACTCATCATCCTTGGCTCTGCAATTCCGCTCTGCAAGGCCGCGTCGCGGATCCTTCTGCAAGCAGTCCCTGCAGGATTGAGTATCGATCAAATCAAAGAAGACATTGAGCGTCTTCCGGGCGTTATTGGATCCCATCACTTGCATGTGTGGCAGCTGAGTGACACTAAGATTGTTGCTTCGATCCACATTCAGGTGGACACGGAGATCAAGGGTGAAGGGTCTGAGCGTTACATGCGTCTTGCCAGACAGGTGAGAAAATGCCTACATGCTTATGGAATCCATTCGTCCACCATCCAGCCCGAGTTTGCCCCGGACAGCGACGCGGAGGACAACCAAGCGCTTCCTTCATCGTCTCGTGGAAGCAATGATGAACCCTCTGGGTCCAGCAAGCTGCCAAGTCGAGCCGCAAGCTTCCGAGAGGGAGACCCTCAGGCGTGTCTACTTGAATGCGGCGAAGAATGCGCCCAAAGGGGCCAGTGCTGCCCCAAGAAGTCATAATCGATTCGATCTCACGCCTCTGTGCAATCAATTCAATATGATGTTTGGTTTGGCATTATTATTCCCGGTCCTTAAAAGCATATTCTTCCTTTGCTGCTTTTTTTTTTTTTTTTTTCCATACCCTGTCATTTGTATTATTGCGACATGTTAACTCGATGCCCCGATCCTGCTCCTTATAGATCTATTTGGGTTCGGATGGTCCTTTCGAATGACGAATAGTGGGCGACAACGTCAGTTGACAGGCTTCAACTGCATCTTGGATGTCAATGTCCTTAATATATATTCTTATCAACCTGCGAACTTGCTACTAATAACCCCGTAGATTGATTTGAGTACAAGCATATGGCACTTATTCTAGATGCCTTGCGCATGCAATAGTTCGCCCCAGGCTCAACTTGGAACATCACGTGATAAGCCTCGCTTTGAGATAGCTCACTATCCATGAGAATTGCTAGCTTAGTTCCTTCAAACCTTCTCTGTTAGATTTCCGTAAGATTATATAGAGATTGAGATCACGAATGCTCTTCAGCGTTATGCCCAGCATTCCAAACGCCCGTGACTCCGGAGGTACTCTCACGTGATAGCATCCCGTCCATAGCGGAGATCCAGGTGCTCCTATTGTCGCCTCGAGATCTCCTTACTCCAACGACAACGATGGCTTAAAGGTTGCCAATCACAGCCTGCTTGTATATTTCTGACGTTTCGTCCTACTCGTCAGTCACACTCCTTTACTTTCATTTTTTGCAGCATGATACCCTTATTCGTTTGAATCGAGACAGACCTCCGTTTCACTTCGTGTCATCGAGTTTCGAGCAATGTGGCCTACACACTAAGCCGTCGCTTTATTTCCTGGACTCAGCAACACAACCATGAGCTACTCCTATCCACGTAGTGACAGTGTGAATGCGTATCGATCTTCCCGCCGCGATCGCTTCGCCGAGCCTACCAATCTCCATGAACGTCTAACCCAGGCGCTACCGTTGTGGGCCAGAAGATGGGTTACGACACTACGCGAACGGAGAATGCCTGCTGCACTCAGCGGGGTCGAAAATGATTACAATGGAGCTGGACTTCAGAAGATCTGCTGGCGTTTTGTGAGGCGTGTGTTTACTGTTGCGAACGCCTTGATATTCTTGTGGGTTTTGACGCTGTGGTGGGGAGAACGGACTGTTTTCCAGGAGAGTCTGGAAAAGTGTGCCTGGGACAAGTGGGAGAAGTGGGTTAGTGATCGGGTCATATCTCTGTATCGATGGAGTGCTAACTCTTTGTAGCCCCGGGATGCCACACCACATCACGTTGTGTTTATAGCCGATCCGCAACTTGTTGATCCCCATACATACCCCGGTCGGCCATGGCCCCTTTCGACCTTGACGGTCAAGTACACAGACCAGTATCTCCGCCGCTCCTTTACAACTATCCAACAAATGCTAGGCCCCGACTCGGTCGTATTTCTTGGTGACCTATTCGACGGGGGTAGGGAGTGGGGAACATCGTCGACGACTAGCCCTGAGAAGCGCTATCAGAAATACAAGGATTCCTTCTGGAAGCAGGAATATCATCGATTCGTGAAGATTTTTTCTGATCAGTTTCATGTGGGCGACGGACATTCTAGTGAGCGTCGAGGTCGACGGATGATTGCCAGTCTACCGGGCAATCATGACCTGGGCTTCGGGTCGGGTGTTCAGGTGCCCGTCCGTGAACGATTCCAGTCATTCTTTGGCCAAGGGAATCGTGTCGACGTGATTGGGAACCACACGTTCGTATCGATCGATACGGTTTCATTGAGCGCGATGGATCAGCCCGATCCGCAGACAGGCAGCTCCGGCGCTGGAGCCGGGGATGGAGAGCAGCCTAATGAGCATATTTGGAGGGAGGCGAAGGACTTTCTCAATGAAATGCCTCGACATATTGCCAAGGCCGAGACGGAGGAACTGGTTATGCTGCGGAATGACACTCAAGGGAGCAAAGGCCGTCTCTTCAAGCACGACGCCGTGCAGGTGTTGGAAAATGCGGTCGCCAAGGATCCGCAGTGGGAAGCTCTTGGTCTTCCGACGATTCTCTTGACCCATGTGCCGTTGTACCGCAGGCCGGCTACGCCGTGTGGACCTTTCAGAGAACGCTATCCTCCCTCCTCAGATGGGGAGCTTGAGGAGGACGAGCCGAACTCATTGAGGCTCGGTGGAGGCTATCAGTACCAGAATGTTTTGACACAGACCATTTCAAAAGATCTTGTTTCCAATATTGGGTCCAATCTTGTGCAGGTCTACTCGGGCGATGACCATGACTACTGCGAGATCTCCCACCGCGAGTTTAGTGGCTCACCCAAGGAAATTACTGTGAAGAGTTTCAGCTGGGCCATGGGAGTCCGTTACCCTGGCTTTTTACTCACCAGTCTCTGGAATCCTATTGATCTGACGACGGGGAAGCCGAGTGAGCACGCTTCGGCTACGATCCAGAACCATCTTTGCCTCCTCCCGGATCAGCTGGGCATTTTCATCCACTACGGGCTTCTTCTTGGATTTACGTTTACCATCCTTCTCATCCGGGCGGTTGTTTTAGTGCTGTACTTCCCAAAGCCGAACTCGCCTGATCCCATCCTCCCTCTCTCCGAACAAGACTTGTACACGTCTTCGCCATCGATCACCTCCATCCCTCCATCCTCCAGTACGTCCAGCTCTACACTTCCATCACCGCGCGGTCTGGCCAGTCGCGCGGTGAATGCACCACCCCGGCCCAAGTCCTACCCTGATGCTTACCCAGGACTAGCAGAGTACGAGGCCGAGCAGAACTCCAAGTGGAAACCGCAGAGCGATGGGTATCGGCGGAAACACGGGGCCGGCCGTCCGACTCTTGCCAGGATTAGACGGGAGCTGATTGGTTCGGTCCAGCTCGTGGCCAGCGTCGTGTTTGCCTGGTATTTCTTTTTGATCTGGCGGTGGTGATTGACTTGACAAAAGTCAATCATTGTTCAGGCGTGGTATAATGACACTGACAGAAGATAAATAAAGTCCATAGCAAACCACAACCGTACGCAAGACCATTTGAGTGTATCTAGAAAGTCCACAGCAGTGTCCACCAAGACCTGCCACAGCACTTCTAATATATTTTTTCTTTGGGTCCTTGATACTGGTTAAAAAGTTGGGAATTAGAATCAGCATGAGTTTAAGCTTCAGTGGAAATTACTGATCGGCAAGGTTTTTTTTCTGGTGGCGCCGTGGCGGTGAGAATCATCACTTAACAGTGTTTGGCTTTGATGGTCTTGATTCTTAGAGATTCTTGTTCGGGTGGCTTGAAGTTTTAGTCTACGGAGTATTAGACTACGTACTTGTAATGGGAAGAAAATAGAACGACGAAGAAGAGAGGGGAGATGTGATATACCTTGCTTTGTACAGGAGTCTGCAGTAGTCAATTCTGCATCCTTGTCAATGAGGGATTTATCTCGCTGTCTCCTAATAAAAACAAGCCCACAATTCTGAGTTGCGCAGGGACAGGGCAAAAATTATCGAATCCATGGTTCAGGTTCTATTTGATTCTAGTGTATCATCATCATCCAGATTGCCCCAGTTCAGATCGAATTCTTGTTACCTAAGTGTACAGAAATGAAACCATCCAGAGCGTCCTGCTTAGGAGTACTGTCACAAGCAAGGGGGAGTTTTGCCTCGAGGCCTCAGGTTCCCTCAACCGCAGAATCAACTCTCCAATAATTGCGAGAAATTTCTAGATGCCAACAAGACTTGATTCTCAATAGTCAAGCCAAGCCACTGAGATGATTTCCACTGATTGCCACTGGCAAGTTATTTTAGGTTTCTCTCACTATTGTCATTTGTAAAATTAATTGTTTTCGCCGAAGAGTGGCCGGGATCGTGCTGAGTCTGACACCCCGAAATGTCACGAGGGGCCGACAATCATGCCCGATTCCGGCATCTCCAGGTTTTCTTCCCGACTCCGGACTTGCACTTCTCATCTTTCTCCAGACACAATCTCCAGGTCCCGCATCCGGCTTTCCCTCGGTGATTCTTCCCAAGTCAACAGCATCAAACCAAACAGTGCAGGGTGCCGACAGTCAGAAACCCACGTCTCACTTCGACACTGAGTCTGGCCCGTGGTCGATGATCCCCGGTCTCGAAATGTACACCGACGGGAACAGTTCAGGCCTTCAGGGGCGGAGGGGCCCCTAAAAAAAAGAGAGAGAAAAGTCTAACGCCGCCATCGACGTAGCTTGATCAACCCAACCAACCAATGAACCCTTCGGTGTCCCCGAACCGAGTGGGTTTCTAGAATTCATCCACTGCAGCGACTATTTGCTCTGTGTCTCAGATGCGGTCTGATGTTGTTGCTATCGGCCAATGAAGCCTCAGCACCTCGGATTACTTCCCCATTCCGAATGCAAACGGCCTCGTGTGTGTCCTCCAGTCCCCGCGGCTTCAGACCGTTTCGGCATCCCATACGCTGAAGCGGCTGCACTCCTCGTGTCCCTGTCTTCCTCCATAGAAACTCCGGACTCCAGACGGACCAGACTCCAGACACGGCCGGCACAGTGGAGTCCAGACACGCTGCTGACTGCTGTCCCGTGGACTGCCCGTCGTTTTGAAATGACTGCGCCAGGAAGCTGATTGCGGCCAACCAGCATTCGTGCTTTGCCTCTGTGGATATGGCGGGGTTATCCCCAGGTTTCTCCTTTTTCATTCAGGTTAACTCTCAAGAAGCCGGTTTGGGGAGTATAAAATCTCCCGCATACCCCAGGGTGATCGTCAATTCTTTGACCTCTTCGTTCTCTCCCAATCCATCCTCTACTGCCATTGTGTCAGTGTCTCAGGGTATCTCGTTTATCTGTTGACAAGACTTCCAATACTCTTGGACTTGTTGATCATACACTTTGTCCTTTGCACATTACTACACTAGACTCTCATCATGGGCTTCATGTTAAGAAAGCCCGATGATGCGGTAGGCTCTGCGGCGCCTGCCATCATCATTGGTTTGTTCGTCGCGTTTGGTGGTATTCTATTCGGGTAAGCCTCCGACTCGGACCCAATTTTGATTGACCTTGGCACGGCAGCTGATCAAAGGACTGTTATAGCTATGATACCGGCACCATCAGTGGCATCCTTGCTATGAAGTACTGGCGGAAGCTCTTCTCCACCGGCTACATCAACCCTGACGACAACTGGCCTGATGTCACATCCTCTCAATCATCGATGATCGTCTCCTTGTTGTCTGCTGGTACTTTCTTCGGAGCTCTGGGCGCCGCGCCTGTTGCCGATTACTTCGGACGACGCATTGGTATGATTATCGACTCGGCCGTCTTCTGCGTTGGTGTCATTCTTCAGACCGCCGCCACTTCCATCCCGTTGTTCGTCGCTGGCAGGTTCTTCGCCGGATTCGGTGTTGGTCTTCTTTCTGCGACTGGTGTGTTGCTCATCCCTTTGCCCCCTCCTGGTGGCCGTGTACTGACAGGACCAGTTCCCCTGTATCAATCCGAGACAGCTCCCAAATGGATTCGTGGTACCATCGTCGGAGCCTATCAGCTGGCCATCACCATTGGTCTGCTGGTTGCTGCCATCGTGAACAATGCCACCAAGGATCGTATGGACACTGGCTGCTACCGGATTCCAGTTGCAATCCAGTTTGCCTGGGCTATTATCCTCGTCACTGGTATGCTGGTTCTTCCAGAAACCCCTCGTTTCCTGATCAAGAAGGATAAGCACGAGGCCGCCGCTAAGGCTCTTGCCCGCCTGCGCCGCATTGATATCAACGATCCAGCCATCATTGAGGAGTTGTCCGAGATTCAGGCCAACCATGAGTACGAGCTAACCATGGGTACGGCGAGCTACCTCGAGATTCTCCGTGGCTCCATCGGCAAGCGACTGGCTACCGGTTGCGGTATCCAAGCTCTGCAGCAGTTGGCCGGTGTCAACTTCATCTGTAAGTCCTCCTCGTTTCTTCCAGTATCCGGGCCTTGCTGATTTTTCTAGTCTACTACGGAACCACCTTTTTCAATGCCTCTGGCATCAGCAATCCCTTCGTCATCACTCTCATCACCAACATCGTCAACGTGCTGTCTACCTTCCCCGGTCTCTACATGGTCGAGAAGTGGGGTCGTCGTCCTCTGTTGATGTTTGGAGCTGTTGGTATGTGCGTCAGCCAGCTTATCGTCGCCATCGTCGGCACTGCAACCTCGTCCGACGTGGCCAACAAGGTCCTGATCGCCTTCGTGTGCATCTACATTTTCTTCTTCGCCTGTTCCTGGGGACCTGTTGCCTGGGTTGTGACTGGTGAGCTTTTCCCACTCAAGGCCCGTGCCAAGTGTCTCTCCATCACAACTGCTACCAACTGGCTGCTCAACTGGGCCATCGCCTACGCTACTCCTTACATGGTCAACAGCGGCCCGGGCAATGCCAACCTGCAGTCCAAGGTATTCTTCATCTGGGGTGGCTTCTGCTTCATCGCTTTTGTCTTTGTGTATACCTGCATCTATGAGACCAAGGGTCTTTCTCTCGAGCAAGTCGATGAGCTCTATGGAAAGATCTCCAAGGCCTGGCAGTCGACTGGTTTCGCCCCTTCGGTGCACTTCACCGATGTCCGGGATGTAGCCGAGGGACGCAACAAGGCCAACCTTTCTCAGCTCGAGGCTGACGCTCAAGAGAAGCACAAGCTTGAGCACCTGGAAAAGGCTTAATTTTTTTTTCTTTCTTGTTTGTTGGGAAGCATTCATCTTTGTTTTGATGGGCAGTTTAACGGCGCATATGGAGATACCTGGACTCTTGATGATTGATATGTTCGATGAATGGTAGATGATCAGATCATTCCTAAATTTCTTCCATTGTAATTCGTGAATTCCTGCCGTTGGTTGACTCCTGAGGCGAACCATGTCCCGTGGACGCCTCAGGCCGCGTCAGGCACTATGACCGCATGGCCGGGGAGGCATGATATGATTGGCTGGGGGGCTCAGCAGTTGGAGAACCTGACCCGCTATCTCCAAGATTCACGTGAAAAGGGCCTGAGCTTGTTCTGAAACCGGAAACCTGTAAGGAGTCCGTGCACGATATCCAAGTCGGTGGTCATTCTTGATTCTCCTGGTCAATGTTCACAGTACCTCTTCTACGGCCAGTCGTACACTCGCTTTCTCTCTCTTTCCCATTCTTGACCACGAATATGGCAAAATGAGGCATTCTCCAGTCTTTACTACATCCAGTACCCCCTGACACCATGTTAATGGCATCACGTACCGCAGAACGGCCCGCCAGCCTGGACCTCACGCAGGAAGAAGACGTTACAATACACAATCGGTCCTCGAGGATCTTTCTCCAGAGTGACCCCATTGACGTCCAACCCCCCACGCCCAAAGCAACAGGCAACCTCCTCCGCTCCAGTCCCGACATCGAACTACGAAACCTGAGGACTAGTCGCGAAGACGAAAAGGTCGAATCAGCAGTGGCCGCAGCGGTGACGGACGGACTCCTGGAGGACACGCAGAAGCGATCGCAATCGCAATTGCAGCCGCAGCACCGGTACCAGCCCGACACCGCTCTTCCGGCGCATCCGCTGTTCCCACCGCTTCCCTCGTACAGTCCGCCTTCGCTGGCGCTCACGGTACGCTGTGTGGCGCTGCGTTGTGTCTCGTTCGTTCTGTCGCTGTTGTTCCTGGGGGTCGTTGTGATTGGTGCGCTTGTAGGCTTCGCTGGCACGCAGCTGCACAATCTTCGGCTTCGAATTGGCGGTGAGGATCCCAACTCTCGGCGGAAATTTTATGCCGAGGAGCGCGAGCGGCAGTTGAATCGGGAGAAGGAGCTTAGGCGGTGGAAACAGCGGCAGGCGAAGAGGGATGTTGACGAGGAGGCGCCGGATGAGTGTCCGCCCTTGGAGGGCGGGAGGGACTTGCTTGTTTGTGATGTTGCGTATTACGCGAGGCGGGTGGGACTCGATGTGGAGACGTTCCGAGTCCAGACGGAGGATGGGTTCATCATCACGCTGTGGCATGTCTATAACCCGCAGGAGTATACGCCCTTGTCTGCTAAGGAGAGAGGGACCCGAGGCCCGGACGTGTTTACTGGACGGAGGCAGGTGAATGCTTCCGGTCGAAACCGCCGCTATCCTGTCTTGCTGGTTCATGGACTGTTGCAGAGTGCTGGTGCGTTCTGTACAAACGACGACGACAGTCTGGCTTTCTATCTTTGTAAAGCCGGGTACGATGTCTGGTTAGGCAATAATCGCTGTGGGATGACGCCGGAGCATACAACGCTATCGGCCGGCGATCCGCGAATGTGGGCGTGGAACATCCGGCAGATGGGCGTGCAGGACCTGACCGCGCTTGTTTCGCGGGTCCTGTTTGAGACCGGGTTTGAGAAGCTGGGGCTTGTGTGCCACTCGCAAGGCACGACGCAGACATTCGTGGCGTTGTCCAAACACCACCGCCCGGAGCTGGGCGAGAGGATATCTGTTTTCTGTGCCCTCGCGCCGGCCGTATATGCCGGACCTTTGATCGAGAGATTCTACTTTCGATTCATGCGAGCCGTTCCGCCCGGCATGTTCCGGACCGTTTTCGGCATCCACGCATTCATCCCGATCATGATGACCGTCCACCGCTTCCTCCATCCCCGCATCTACGGAGCATTGGGGTATCATGTCTTCGCGCACCTGTTCAGCTGGAGCGACGCCCGCTGGGATCGCGGACTGCGCGATCGCATGTTCCAATTCGCGCCGGTGTATGTCAGCAGCGAGACGATACGGTGGTGGTTGGGTCGGGGCTGCTTCGCGACGCAGCGGTGCATCCTGGCCACGATGGAAGACACCCTTGCCGAGATGGAGGAGGATCTCCGTCTGCAACACAACGGAGACCAACCGGGCCCGCGCACCGACACCGCCTGGTACGGGCCGCAGACGCCCCCGTTTGCGCTGTGGGTCGCCGGGTCTGATGCGCTGGTCGACGGGCGGCGTCTCCTCCAGCGGTTCCGGGGCGGACGCGAGCCGCATGTGCAGGTGGTACATTCCAAGGTGATTGAGGAGTATGAGCATCTGGATGTGCTGTGGGCCATGGACGCGGTGGAGCAGGTGGGTAAGGAGGTGCGAGACGTTATATACATGACCATGCCGGAGGAGGCCCGGAAGAGCTGTCGGGTTCCAAAGGGGTGTTCGTGACACTGACCGTCCCCAATGACTCTGATGGGCGATGAGATATGATTTGCTCTGACTTTGATGTTCAATAGACATTGGTGTATATACACGTATATCCTAATACATAGACAACAGCTTACCTGCCAAGCCACATAGGTCTTACTCAACGCAGCTGCCTAGTACTGACCACCATTCTGACTCCACCTAGCCTTGCATCAGCAAGTCAGAAGCATACGTACACCCAATATACCCAGCATCCGTTCCCATCTCGAATTCCCTCAGAGCACGTACAGAGCTTGGAGAATGCCCTCGTGCGGGGTAAGATACCACCCATTGTGCAGTCTTCTGGGGCAACGGCCAACGGGTTCTATCCACACTCGTGCCGTGGCTATCTGGCTATCTGGCTATCCTGGAAACGGTATCCACCTCATAGCGGAAAATGATGCAGCCTGCGAAGCGAGGTGGGGAGGGGATTCTGCATGGGTGTGTTTATTCTTGGTAGCACTAGCGGGTATGACTCGCCGTGCGGGGGATACGATACTGGTTATAATTGCCACAGGAGACTAATAGTATCTGCAGTATAGGATGTGAATGTGATGTGCTGGGTGTAGTGCATTGCAGGTGGAGAGGTGGTTTTGTACTACTACTGGGTTATACTGCGATACTTGTTGGATTTGGGGAGGTCGGAGGAGGTTTCCTGGCTGGGTTAGGGTTAGGATGGGTGTGGCTTGGTATTTGGTGCTATGGTGCTATGGTGCTATGGTGATGTCTTGTTGAGTATGTGTACACTGTACTGGGCAATATCCCCACTGATGTCAGCGAGAATTACACCATACTATCACATTCTTGATTCTTCAGGCCATCCGCCATCGGACTACCCACATCAGGCGACCCATTGGCTTCTTACGTTCACCTTCCCCCCACAGGGCTGATGCTCTGCCTACCATCCGACATGGTCTTCCTCTCATGAGGGGTAATCCGTTGCCGGTCGACTAGGGCTGCCTGGACTGGACCATGATGTTGTATCAAGGAATATCCGGACGGTGAGGGGTACTGACCCTGTTGATACCCGGCCATGCCCATTCTCCTCCGCAGAACTGTGGTATATAAGGGAGTCATCTCGCGCAATGGGGTTGATTCTCGGACCATATCAAGCCTGATCCCAAAATGAAGTCGGTCCACATCCTGCAAGCTCTCCTTCTTGTTCTCCCCTGGGCAGATGGAGCGCCCACAGCCCAGCCTTCGAATCCTCCGTTGAGGGGCTCGGAGGATCTGCTAGGTTATTCCTCCTCCAATACAATCACAGAGCAGTCGACGGAGGTCAAGTATACCCTGGTGACTGGCCAAAAGGAGGATGCGGATAACGGGGTGTATCTTGATTTTGAGACTGTGGACAATCCCCAGCCTATCCGGGGGGATCTGGGAGGGACGGATCCCGGACCGAGTACGTCGTTCGTCTTGAGCCCCGCATTTAATGAGATTGGAGTTGCTCACGGTGGCAGGGAATGATTACTATGATCAGATCAATAGTGATAAGCTGGCTCCTCCCGGGACGGATCATGGTCAAACGATCAATGCTCAGTGGCCGATGGGTATGTCTTTATCTTCATGATGGTACACCATGCTAACCTTTCATAGGACTCAGTCACAACAGGTAGGCCAACCGTTCGCTTGAAGGAGGTTGCTAATTAAGTAGACTCGGCAAAGATGGGGCTGGGTGGGCCCGACAGGAGAATACCAACGTCATGCCAGACGCAACACTCATGGCCGGTGTGGACATGCGCCTCGAAGCCGGTGCGTATCGGGAGCTGCATTGGCATGTTGCGGCGGAGTGGTCGTTGGTCCTCAATGGATCCTGTCGTATTCAGGTACGTTTCCCCGCCTTTCACCGATGTTTGCTGACCGTCAGGCCATCAACGAGAATGGTGAAACGTTCATCGACGACGTGAGCGAAGGCGATGTCTGGTTCTTCCCTCCGTATGTCACGCAAGCCATCATCGTAAACAGAAATGCTGATCGGCTAGGGGCATTCCTCACTCCATCCAAGCCCTCGACACAGGCGTCGAGTTCCTTCTCGTCTTCGATGACGGTTCCTTCTCCGAGGATAATACATTCCTCGCCTCGGAAGTCTTTGCACATAACCCGGTATGCACCTGTCCGCACCTCTCCTCGTCCAAAGATGACTGATAGCAACTAGAAAGAAGTCCTAGCCAAAGACTTGGGTGTCCCCATCGCGGCATTCGAAAACATCCCCGAGGACGAACTGTACATCTTCCCCGGCACCCCGGCCCCCAAAGACATCGAGGCTCAAAACGTCACGACAGCCGCCGGCCTCGTTCCCAGAGCGCAAAGCTACTCGTACCACTTCTCGGAGCAGCCCGCCCACGAGGTCGCCGGCGGGTCAGTCAAGATCGTCGACCCAGTAACCTTTCCCATCGCCAGTAACTTCTCCGCGGCAGTCGTGACCGTCAAGCCGGGCGGGATGCGCGAAATCCACTGGCATCCGAGCAGCGACGAGTGGACCTTTTTTATCCGGGGCCAGGGACGCGCGACGCTGTTCTCGGCGCCCAGTACGGCGACCACGTTCGACTACCGGGCCGGGGATGTGGGATACTTCCCGCAGTCGAACAGTCACTATATCGAGAATACGGGCGACGACGACCTGATGTTCCTTGAGGTGCTCCAGGCAGATAAGTTCACCGGTGAGTGTAGCAGTAGCCTGTAGCTCTCAGCTCTGTTCTAGGGTCATGCTAACAAGGATATCAGACATCGCACTAGGTCAATGGATAGCATCTACGCCGCGGCAGATCGTGGCAGATACTCTGAAGCTCAGCAATGAGACCCTGAGCCAGTTGAAGACGGAGAAGCAGTATGTTGTTGCTGGATAAACACGTACATAGCGACATCATAGCATCATTACATATCATGAATATGAATCATGCACGGCCCTCAAAGTTAACCAAATCAAGGCGCATACGGCGGCGGCCGCTCCGCCTCCTCGTCACTCACACTGGACTCATCCTCCGACTCGCTCTCCTCCTGGAGAATCTTGTAATCGAGCCTCTCAACCTTCGCATCACCAGGGACAGCATCCTTGCCCTTCTTGCCCTTCATCACTATCAGCACATCACTCAAACACAAAGCAGAGAAATAAGCAAACAGAAAAAAAACCTACCTCCCCAATCTCCTCCGCAACAACCTCCCCCTCCCCAATCCTCCCCACCAACCGCCCATTCTTCCACACCCCGAACCTCAACCTCATCCCCGTAAACTCCGTCCCGATGATCACACACTCACTCGCCTCGCAGTCCCTCAGGACCGCCCTCTTCAACCGGCTCTTGCAGGCAGTCACATGGTCCAGCTTGCTCCGCCGGAGAAGACAGCCCTGCTTCACGGTCGAGTCGACCACCGTGCTCCGTCTCACAGCGCTATCGCTCACGGCGCTGTGGCGTATCTCGCTCCGTCGGACACGGCGGATATTAGATAGTGAGGAGTCGCTTGCGTCGAGCGACCGGGCTGCGGGGACGTTGAGGAGGGTTGTGTTGGACAGGGTGCAGCGGCGGGTGGAGGAGTTGGTGAGTGTGCAGGAGTGGAGTTTGCTGCGTTTGATGCTGATGCTGATGCTGGTGCTTGTAGCATCGGGTGTCCTGGCGATGGTGGTATTGTCCAGCGTGGAGCGGAAGATGGAGTCTGCGGGGGTGAGATTGGTGGAGGGCTGTCTCTTATACTGATCTGACGCTGCCGACGAACTTATGCGTTGTGGTATTGGTGGCAGGGGAGAT